>NC_069727.1:12362288-12522288 GCF_027358585.1 Pangasianodon hypophthalmus
AGCATCATGTAATGACACTGTACAAGCTTGCCTGTATATACCTAATTAAGAGGTCTTAATAGAGGTCAGTGACAAGTCAATATTATAAACAACATGGATTACTGTCACATGAATCTTGAGCAAAAATGCTTCGGCAAGAATGAAAAAAAAAGCAAAACAACTATACTTTGTCCACACACACACAACATAAACACACAGAGGTGTAATTACATGCCCTTTGTAAATAAATTATTCTCACCCAATGGAACAACAGAAAATCAATTTCCCAATCAATTATGCCTGCATTAGGTTGCTTAGTCTAGCTCTTCCTCTAAATCCATCAAGGGCTGGAAAGGAGAGGAAAGAAAGATTAGTGAAACGATATGGTGAGAGGTCATGAACTAGAAGGGTGCATAATCTATCCAAGCACAAAAAGTTAAAGTTGTTCACCTTTTCAGATTACAGAAAACAGATAGAAAAAAAATCTGTAATTATATACGTTTCTGATGACCCTGGTCTACATTTCCACACTGATAAAACTGATATCTCAAAAATCTCATATGGGTCATTCCATCTCAAGTGGACCAATAAAGATTGCTTGACCATTTTTAATTTTCCTTTCTTTTTGAGTGATGTATTGGCATTGCAAAACCACCAGATTTTTATTTTTTTTTTAAATTTCACTTGGTTTAACCATTATGGCCTGATCTTTTTGTCATGGCACACAACGAATTTTGGTTATACAGCTGTTTACGCTGTATTACAAGGTACATGTACATATATAACCATTTTGCGCATTCTTGTTCCCTAGACTTAAAACTTAAGTCCTAATGTAATGCTCACGATTGCTCACAGTTCCATGTTTGGGGTAAATTTATAATGGGAAATTAAGGTCTCAGTCTTAATTTTTAGGTTTTACCTAGGTAAGTATAGTGTGCATGCAGAACATTTCAGGGTTTTTTTTAACTTATCTGTTTTTTTTATGGGGTCGAGAAAGTGCACTATTTTTTAAATTCCCCTCACTTTTGGGTTGAATATCTCTGGTGGGGGACCAGATACAAACCTGAAATTTTCACAGAAATAAGTCCTCTATAGTAGCATTCTGCTGTGAATATTTTGACTTTGAAATTCTACTGGTTACAGAGCTAGGGCTAGTAGAAATCCGGGGAAAAGCCTACTTTATTCATGCATTTTTAGAAGTGAACAGATGTAGTATAAGCATAACAAATAATAAAAAATGAACAGTATTTTACATGTTTACATGTACATGTTTTATTAGAAGCTGTGAGATTTCCTCAGTCTCACTGAAATGTTGTGGGAGCCTCTGGTGACAGTCAACTCTGGCGATTGTTCATGCAATCCCACACTTTTCCTTAGTAGACATCTTGAATAATGTTCATGGTCCAGATGGGTGGAAGAATTTTACATAAACATCTCAGTTTTCCACGCTGATGTCCTCAACAAAGGCTAACCACCACTGGTCATCACAGACACAAGCAACAGAGTCATTATTCCATAGATTTTGACAGATATTCTGACAGATTTCATCATTGCATGATCTTCAAACACTTGTGATGCAGATGTAAAGACGCACCTGATAGTACTTTCTGATACCGCTTCAAAATGGTGAAAGTTTCTTGTACCCAGATTTCTCTGACACTTATCGAACCTCTCCTTGAGTTTCAGTTCATAAAGTTCAGTTATATTCCAAGGGATTACAACAACTGTTACTAAATAGGTGATGATATTTCGATAGAAATTTCTTTTCATGGTGCTTACAAACTGATGTAACATCACATCCTACCCTTGAACACAATAAATCTTTTTCTTCTGAGCTGTAGTCACTTACTGTTTTTATCACAGGAGAAACAACGTCATAGCTCTGCTTATGACACTGTTCATTTGTAAAACACGCAACTGAACATTGTAATTATATATTTGGGTAAAATCTATTCATGCATACCAACTGTACACCTGTACCAACGTGATAGATCAGCGTTCTTCAAATCTGGCCCTCAAGGTCCTCTGACATGCAGAGTTAAGCTCCAGCCCTAATCAAACCCATCTGAACAAGATAACCAAGGTCCTCAGGGTTACTAGAAAATTACAGGCAGGTGAGTTTGGAGGTTGGAGCTAAACTCTGCAGATTTGAAGAACTGTGTGATAGATCATGCTTCACTGTTGCCAATATCAAATGTAGTAACATTTTAGACCTCATTGACCAGCATAAGCTCTTGTATGTCAATCACAAACATAAATACTGTAAAATATGTTTTTTTTATATTTGTTATGTTTATATTACATCTGTTCATTTCCCAAAATGCATGAATAAAGTAGGCTTTTCCCCAGATTTCTACTAGCCCTAGCTCTGTAACCAGTAGAATCTCAAAGTCAGAATTTTTACAGCAGATTGCTACTAGAGGACTTATTTCTGTGAAAATTTCAGCTTTGTATCTGGTCCCCCACCAGAGATATTCAACACAAAATTGAAGGGAATTTAAAAAACATTCTCAACCCCATAAAAAAATAAGAGGAGTCTCAAACCTGAAATATTCTACATGCACACTATACTTACCTAGGTACCCCCTAAAAATTAAGACTGATACTTGAACCCTTCCCATTATACATTGACCCTAAAAGTGGAACTATGAGCAATCTCGAGCATTACATTAGGACTTAAGTTTTAAGTCTAAGGAACAAGAATGTGCAAAATGGTTATATATGTGTGTTCTAGAGATCAGTTTTTGTTCCAATTAGCTAAGACCATCCTGAGCCGAGATATTGATGTTTCCTTAATCAGCTGTGTAACCAAAACTTGTTATGTGCCATGATACAAAGAGAGCTGTCATGGATAAACCGATTTGCGATTTAAAAAAAAAAAAAAAAAAAAAAAAGATGGTTTTGAAATGCCAATACATACAGGTAATCACTCAACAAAAATTAGAAAAATTAAAAACAGTCAAGCAACCAACCTTACAATTATCGGACCACTTGGACTGACCCATATGAAAATAATTACATAAGAATATTGGAAATTGTTCTTTAAAATAAAAGAATCACAAACTACAAAGCATTTGTGTATGAGAGAGCAAGCTACATAAAGTGATGGACTTCAGGTTTGTGATAATAAAATGAA
The DNA here is from genome assembly GCF_027358585.1 of Pangasianodon hypophthalmus. Taxonomy (NCBI): domain Eukaryota; kingdom Metazoa; phylum Chordata; class Actinopteri; order Siluriformes; family Pangasiidae; genus Pangasianodon; species Pangasianodon hypophthalmus. The sequence continues at coordinate 12,365,404 of NC_069727.1, forward strand.
ATATTCATGGCTTATGAAAGTCATAAAAAGGTAACTGATTGATGTTTTTGAGAAACACTTTGCCACCATTTAAACAGTTTTTCAGTTTTCTCTGAATTAAAAAAAAATTGTCATTTGCCAATTTTATTTGAATGGCAGAAATCCTTGATTCCTTGAGTTAATGATGAAAATCTACATCAGAACATGGCTCTGCAAAGTCAAAAATAGAACTTGAAATTTTCCCCTTCTACCTCCTCATTAACACTTTTATCTAAAGATGAGAAATATGGAGAAAGAATAAAAGTGAGCATGACATGTGGTCAAGGCAATATTATGTAATCTACAAATCTAAAAATTTGTAAATGTGTTTGTTTGTGTTTGCAAACTGTTCTACAGGAGTGATGCAGTGCAACTCATATGTATTTCAACAGTGTCCCAGGTTTTCTTTCTTGGTCTGTATTGTTCTGAACACTGAATGTGAAGTGAAAATATGACTATATGGTTAAAGGGTTAAAATGGCACAAACTAAATAAATAAATGATAGAAACATGCCTTCTTGCTTCTTACCATGGTGACGTGGTAATTAAGTAATCAATTGAAAATACTATATTGTCAAATTGTTTGATTTTATTTTGTTTGTTTGCTTGTTTGTTTGTCAGTCAGGCTCACTAGCTAATGTCATTGGATGAATGCAGAGGAATGTTTAGCTGCAAGATAAGCAAATACTTTATCGCAATCAAATAACTATGCAGTGCACATACTGTGAACAAGAGGATATATGCAAAGCTGAAACTGAATCCAGAGCGCCTTTTGAGATTGTGTAGGTAATTTTTATGTGCCATATTAACATTCTTTATATACCGGTTCTGTACAAAGTTCAAAATCTAACAGTTCTATTGTTCGATTAGGCTATGCTGTTGAATAATCCATGACACTATAAGGTTCAACAGCTCAGGCAGAGCAGTAGTAAGTAAGCAGCAGTAAATACCTCAGGATTATGACTCCTAAGCAGTTTCACCAACCATTGTTTTGATACATGATTAATTTAAAAGACATGCCTTATTTTAAGTAAATATGCAGCACTTAAAGCAACCAACGCTACATACAGTAGATCGTGTATGTATTCATTTGTTAAGTCTGATTGTGTAAAACAGTAATTTTTATTATTCTTTTTACAGTGCCTTGCATAAGTATTCACCTATAATATGTCTAGCATGTCCAACTGCAAAATATTTTTGTTGTCATACAAAGTTTAATTAAACAAAAAAACAAACATTTTTGCCCATTCAATTTGGCAAAACTGCCTATGTTCTGTCAGATTGGAGGGAGACCATTGGTGAACAGCAATTTTCTTGCCACAGATTCTCAACCAGATTGAGGTCTGGGCTTTGACAGCAGCATTTTTGAACCACTCCAGTGTAGCTTTGGCAGTATGATTAGGGTCGTTGTCCTTTTGGAAGGTAAACCTCCACCCCAGTTTCAACAGGTTTTCTTCTAGGATTGCTCTGTATTTGGCTCCATCCATTCTGACATCAACCCTGGCCAGTTTTCTAGTCCCTGCTGATGAAAAGCTTCCCCATAACATAATTCCACCATCACCATGCTTCACTGTGAGGATGGTGCTGTCAGGGTAAAGATAATTGCATTAGGTTTCCACCAAATGTAGCACTGTGTGTTAATAAGCTACTTTCGAACTTTCTTTTAGATTTTCCATAATGAGATTTTATTCATTCATTTTAATGGCTCTTTTCAGTAATGACTTTCTTCTCACCACTTTTCCAAAAAGTACAGCTTTGTGGAGTGTATGGGCTATAGTTGTCAGCTCCTCCCATATGGGTTGTGGATCTCTCCAGCTTCTGCAGAGTTACACTTGCCCTCTTGGTTATTTCTTTCCAATGGTTGTGACTAACGCCCTCATTACCAGGTCACTGACTTTGGTCAGTGGATTTCCGTCTCAAAGCAGAATCACTGATTATGTTTACATGCACATCAAATTCCATTTACACGCACATCAAATTCCATTTCCATCTATATTCGGGTTGCAGCCATATTCCAAATACAATGCTTATATGCGTACAGGCATATGAATAGTTCTGTATACATGATTGGTGTAACTATGCTCATCTACACAAGCGCTTTTCCTTTCCCGCTGTTATTTCCTGGGAGATTCAAGATGCTGTCATTGGTTATAGAGTATGCTCAGTTATTAGTTTTATTACTAGTTTTTCACACTAATTTAATTAAGACTCTTAAAATTCTCATCATCAAAAATGCCTCAAAATGGAAAGGGTCAGGTAAGCATGTGTTAAGCTAGGATCTGTTAGCACCCACAATTCCTTGCAGATTCAGCATGCGCATATATCTCCTTTCCTTTTCTGAATAACATGTTTACATGCAACAAATTTCTGATTAAAACAGGCATATTCCAGGGGTGGGAATCAAAATTTGGGGAATCAGAATATTGTCCTAATCTGAATCAGGCAATCGGATTGCAGCGTTTACATGACTCAGTATTACTTAGAATATTGCCAAATTCCGATTAATGTCGGAATATTGATGTGCATGTAAACATAGACATTGTTGTGCCACATCCCTTTCCATTTTTAAATAATAGGTTTAAAGTGGGATATTTGTAATAACCAAAGTTTGATTTATACATTTCCAGAACTTTGTCCCAGACTCCCAGATAACTCCTTGGTCTTCATGGTGCTGTTTGTTTAGGTATGTTCTCTAACAAATCCTCCAGGAACAGATGCATTGAGATTGAGATCAAGTAACAGTAGCACATGGGTAGATATCAGTGAACTAATTATGTGACTTCCAAAGGTAACCAGAACAAATTAAGGGTTTTACAGCAGTGCGTGTGAATTAAGTCCATTTCCATTAAGTCCATTAAGTCAATTTCAGTTCCAGGCTGTAACACTACAAAATGTAAAATCTTTTAAATACTAAATCCTTGGTATTCTTTCTTCATCGAAAGTATTATTATCCTACTTTCTGGTTTCAACCATTTATTATGATTGATGGATGGATGTTATTTTTGGACTAATTTGATTTTTAGATTCTCCCTGGATAAAGATTCAAGAAGAATGTGTACTGCACATCTCCTGAGCTGTTTTCTAACACCATCTCATAGTGGCCATCAGTATCAAATGAGTGTTAAAATTACATCAATTTTCTGGAGGATGCCTCCCCTCTTCACTTTTCAGCTATTAATTATCTGATAACTTGTTTTGTACCTTGTTATTGATCCATTGATACACACCTTAAATTTTATTAGTTACATTTCATACTTTATGTTTCTGTCTAGCAATAACATTGTTTCAATCTGCTTCCCTATTCTCACTTTCAGAAGACAGGACAGACTGTGAAAAAGTTTCTCCTTCCAATTAGAAAAAGAAAGATTGAGGAGAGAGAGAGAGAGAGATCAGGACAAAGGTTTGGTGAAAGATAGAGATGAAGAAAAGTGAAAGAGAGAGTCAGTGTCAGGTGAATAGGAAGCAGCTGAACATGTCAAGTCAGGTCTGAGGAAGAGAAGGAGTGAGAGAGCAGTAGATGGGGAGGAAAAGTGGTGGTGGTGGTGATGGTGGTGGGGGGGTTAAAAATGCCACCAGATTTGTCTCTGCTGCAAAGTTAAAAATTCCACTTGTCACTGTGCAACAATTGGGCCTGCCATTGGAACCCAAGAGGACAGAGGGTACAGGGAAGTCAAAAGACAGGAAAAATAGCAAAGTGAAAAGAGAGAGAAAGTGAGCAAAATATACTGTAGGATATGGATGTGAAAGCATTTGCTAAGCTAATAAAATGTACAAGTTATTTTGTTCCCAATAACACTGGGCCATTGTGAATAGTTTTAGCAAATCTAGCATACATGCCTACAAACACAGTTAAAGACAACCATTTCCATAATACTTGTGATAAGGGAAAGACCCTGTATCATCTTCAACCTGAGAGATTTTTTTTGTTCTTTCGCTAATATTGCTAATATCATCTGTGTGACAGAGGGCTATGTCACAGGGCACAGCGGCACTCTAACAAAACACTAACATAATGCATCCATTTCTCGTATTAAACCTGTTTACTTCATTAGCTTCATGGGTGCACACACAAACTGTAATAATTAAATACTTTCTATACTTCTCACCCCATAGTTAAGCTTAATAGTTTATATACCCATCCCAAACATAACATACATACACAAGTTTTTGTTTTATGTTTTTTTATTTTACTTATCTGTTTTCAGTTAATGTGTTTTGAAACGTGCTGTCCTGTTTATTTTCACGTTGCGTCTGACTTCCAGGTTTGGTAATCTCCAACAGCCAAACTGTGCTTCAGCGAATGGGGTGGCTATATCGTGCCAGTCCCGCACTGAGCATGAGCACTAGCACTGGAATCAGTCTGTTCCATTTGTGTTTGGGGGAGATGAAAAAATATTTTAATAATATTTTGATGATTACAATGTAGATAATCAAAGATAATAACACTGGCATAATACTGTTATAATGTATTATTTGATTTCAAAGTTTTGCAATGTTTCTGTATGTTTCTCTGGGGAAAGAAAGAAGCTTCTCTATGTGTGTATACCTACCATAAAGTGGTGTAGGTGAAAGTGGTCGGGTTTTGTGGCTTTTAAAGGAGACTCCAGCAACACTGTGGGAAGTACAACCTCAGAACCTCGCAGTGGTAGGATGTCTGATTGTACCTCATTGTAAATTTGAACCAGCCTAACCTAAGGCATTTATTTGGGTATATTTTCTAAATATTTGTTTCTCTTGCTCCTGCTGTTTTTCACCTTCATTGTACATTTTTGTACTTATTTTTGGGATTGCAATTTTTGGACCTTTTTTTTTTGGCACCGTAAATAAAACACACATGCATTGCACGCACTTGCTACTGTGGTTGAGCCATAATTTTTTTCTTTTAAAGACCCTACTAACATCCCTTCACAATCCCTAATTTGATATGTGAGAGCTCACGTGTAGCTAATGGTCATATTGACCAGTGATCATATGCAAAACACCACACAGATAACCTGATCTCAGGAACAAAGTAGGGACCCTGGAGTGGTTGAGGTGACAGTACTACCCACTGCACCAATGTGCCAGCTTTGAGTGATATTGTGCACTGAAAAAGCTTAAATAAAACAGCACTTCATACTTACATCCACTTGCCTCTACCTAATATGTTATAGTTATGCTATGCAGTCTGTGTGAGAAATAAATTGCACTAGCTAGTAATGATGACATGCTGAGATACATTCATGGAATAGAATTAAATCTTTATTGGCCATTGTACTGTCACATAGCTACACATTTCTTTTCTCATGTCATTTCCTAACATGCCTTCACACACTTCATAAGATAAACAGAATACTTTGTTTAAAAAAGTGCTGGCTATGGCCTACTGGATCCTGCAATAGTACTGTCATTCAAGAAATGTTATGTACAATACTGAAGAATGTGCAGAACAAAATAGACACCAAAGACAAGTTCCATATCTTCTCAGGCTGCTGAAAAGTGTCTAGCTATATGGCGATACTATATCTATTACTTTTTTTTGAAAGGTAGCCTGCAAACATCTCCATTACCTTACATGGTTTAATTTGGAAAGACCTGCTTATTATTTTTTGTTTTATTATATGCTTTGCTAATGACATTGTCATAGTATGGGCCAGACCTCCCATTTATTTCCCTGTGTTTCCCTGTTTTTCCCATTCCTTGTGTTTCCAGTGTTTTCTCTCCCTGTCCTTTCTGTGTGTGTGTGTATGTGTGGGCATAGCACCCCACTTCGCGCCTCACCTGATTGCAGTATTGGTCACACCTGCTCCTCATCTACTCACCCAGTCTGCAGCGTATATTAATCCCGGTTCTTCAGCCACTCATCACCAGATCGTTCCGGCTTCCAGTGTGGTGCACTTCCGGCTGTCCTCCCGCTTACGGGCCATGTTGTTTGTCTGGTACTTCCTGTCATGTTTCCCTGTGCTCACTCTGTCTTTTCTCCTCGGGTTCACTGCTCACCCAGCCTGTCAGCTATCTGTCTGCTCGCTTCCTGCTACACCTAGCCCCACCTCGCCTTCCCTGCGTTTGAACCCTGGCCTCGCCGACTCTCAAGTTCACTTGCTCTCTTTCTGATATCCTGTCTATTGCAGCTGTTAAATTTCACCTGAATTGAATCTCTTATAGCTCTCCTGTGACCAGTGTTTGAAAAAATAAATAAATAAAATAATAAGTGAGGCTGGGGAGGTTTACAGCACTGGTGATGTACCAGCCTTACCAGTTAGTTACTAGTAACTTCAGCCAACTAGCATCATAGCCTAATTAATGAATGAGTTTAATGATATTTGATATTGTGTATTACAAAAATAGTAATCCAAAGTGGTGGCCCTTTTTTAAACTAAAATATGTGTTTTAAGATCGTAAATGTGTGTGCTGACCTGTCAGGCCGTGCCTCACAGCTTGCACTCAAAGCCACACTATAGATTGGAGAATTGCATAGCATTATCCACAGTACATATGGTCAGATATGAATAAGCTATAAATAGCAAAATGAAAATATCAGTGATATACACAATATGCTCATACACACCGAGAGCTAATTAGTTTGGCTGAAATGATGTGGTGAGCTTGAGGAAAGAAGGCATTGCGAGATGAGCCCGTCATATTAGTGAGGAAAGAAGAGGATAAAACTGCAAACGGAGATGTTTACTCTGCTCATATTGAGAAATCTTTTTACAGGAACCATTTACACAGGAATATAAAAGAATAATGCATACACACTCACACAAAACACACAAAAACGGGGACCAAATATATAAGAAGAGATGATTAACACTTTCTCTGCTTCTGTCCCTTTGTATGTCTGTAATTCTCGCTTTCTCTTCTCTCTTTCTCCCCCCCTAATTCTTTCTATTTAATGTTATTCTTTCTTTTTTCTCTTTATCTAATGAGAGTTGTTCTGACTCTCTTTAATGCCTAATGTTGGAAGACCTGCTCTGCAGCAAGAGCTTGTGGGATGAATGAATGCTTTGTGCTTCTTCAAAAGAGCATGGCGTTATTAGTACTGGGACACACACACACATATACATGCATATAAAGAGGGCTCTATCAGACTTTTTAACCTTTCATCATTAGTGCTCTAAAGAAGGCCACCATCATCACCCTTCCTGTTTCCTTTTTCTCTTCCTCTTTCCTTGCACGCTGTGCCTTCCTCTCTTCTCTTGCACAAAAAAGAAGTGATTGAATTAAGTTAGGGATTAATAAAAGATTCAGGCAGAGGGCACAGAAGTGCATGCCAACCACTTTCTCTCATAGTAAGGGAAAAATCCCAATCCACAGTATCTCCAATGTCCTCTGTAATATCTGCCCAGAAAATAGAGATGCCAGCACACTTTCTTATTTTCTGTTGGCTCACACATCCATGGTTCGTCAGTCTGCAGAATTAAAGTTCAGCTAGATGAACTCAGAGTCACAAAATGAAATTAACCCCTACAGGAAGCAAATTCTTTTTGTGCCTTCTCATGTCCTTTTCTAAGTGAATCTGCAATTTTTTTTTTAAACCAGGAGATTTTTAATTCACGTTCTGTTTGACTGCTCATTTTCACAGCAAGAAAAAAAAAATGGCATCTTAGCATGTGAAAGTATCTTGAATAAAGTCAAATTTATGTAATATTTGCTATTATACGATTACAGTGATCTGAATATATCATTATTAAACCTATTTCTACTAACCATTTTTACTAATTTTATTCTTGAAATAGATAGGTAAGTAGATAAGCATTTATTTCTAGAAAGAAAGAAATTATCTACCAATAGAAAAAGAAAATGTAAATCTTAAAATTAGTGAAAAAAAATCTATAAACAGGCTGAATAATCTTATATTTTATTTATAATAATATCATAATAAGAAATATAATATTCATATATTGATGCTTGCTAACACATAGTATTTGCAGTGTTGGTGTAGATTTTACAGGATAGCTTAATAGAAAAGTAACCCAGCACTACTGTTACCAGGGTGCCAGGCTGCTGATTTCATCTGTGTTTAGGACGTCTTTAGAAATCAATTCACAGTTTTTTATCTGTGTATTTAAACATACTTCATTGCTCCATAAGTTTGAGAAATGATAACATTTGTTCGTCTATATCAAGTAACAAGTAAGAAACCAGAAGATACAGCTGCCGCACAGTCACGAAGGGTTTCAGATAACTAGTGTTATCTGGCAGAAAAGCAATATTTCTTTTTAAAGGATGTGATTGTGTAGGTGTGTGTGTGCGTGTGCGTGTGCTTGTGCGTGTTTGTGTGTGTGTGAGAGAGAGAGAGAGAAAGAGAGATATAGAGGTAGAGAGGCAGGGTGAAATGCATTATCTCTGTGTTTGAGTGCCTCATGCCAAAGCTCTCAGATCCGTCTTGTTTCCTCCAGTGGCTCTGTCTCTGAGATGCTTGGCTTTAGCCAACAAATCAATTTAATGGTTTTTCCACATCCACGCGCGCAATCCAACTTTCACCTTATCGGCTCTCAAGTCAACCTGGATACATCACGTTTGTGAAGATAAAACTCAACGTGCATGAGAACACTAATTCACTGCCTGCATGTGTGTTTCTGTGACTTGTCTATGGAGTGTAACATCTTCACATTTTCTGTTTTCTTTTTCTGCCCTTTTTAATGTAAATAGCTGACTGTAAATTTAAAAAAGAGAAATAAAGAAATAATAAAATGTTGATTATTAAATTGTTTACAGTTTAATTGCCCAAAAATTGCCCAGGGACAGCAATCTATCTCTAGATATCTGTGAAACAAATGAGATGACTGTTCTGGAGGATCTGTGGTGATCACTGTCCACTGCGCATCAACAACACAATTGTGGAATAAGTCAAAATCATATCCTCATCTGGATCTTCAACACCCTCAAAAGAAAGCCCAGTAGCATCGTCACTTACTGTGGAGGATGAGAAGAACAAACCTCTCCCTCCCATCTGCAACACCTTCTGCAGGGATGCAATGGAGAGCGTCCTGACCAGCTGTCTCACTGCCTGGTATAAGAACAGCCTGTCTCAGACCACAAAACCCTAAAGCGGATTTTGAGAACAGCTGAGAAGATAATCAAGGTCTCTCTCCCCACCACCTCCTACCACAAACACTGCATCTGCAAGGCCACCAGGATTCTTAACGACCCCTCCCTCCCCTCTTATGGGCTCTTCACTCTCCTTCCATCTGGCAGAAGGTATCAGAGCATCCATGCCTCCACCACCAGACTCCACAACAGCTTCTTCCCTGAGGCAGTCTACTGCTGCCTACCAACACCCACCTGTGCTAATCAAAAACCTTCCCAACACCCACCATTGTACCATCACTGCACGCCTGCACTTTACAATGGTACTATGAGACACATTTTACTACTGATTTTGCTGCTATGCTTTCCACCATCTTTTTTTTTTTTACCTGATTCTGTTCCATTGTCCTGTCTAGTTAGCATGCACTAGAGGCATAACATAATTTCATTATCTGTATCTGTATTTGCATTTAAACCGAAAGTAGGTGTGGCCTAAAATAGAAGGATTTTTTTGTTTTGGTTTTTTTTTTGTTTGTTTGTTTGTTTGGTTTTTTAAGCACTATGTCCCCTGGAAACACTGGAAAACACTGGGAAAAATCCCAGTGGTCGAAATTCCAGCACTGCCAGCATGGTTTCTGAATTCTGGCTCTGACGGTTCTTCCACTTCGCCTACATCACTCGAGTTTATAATTTGTCTATTCTGGAGATTTGCATCAAAGTAATTCTGCTAACACAGTTACTGTCATATTTTCTAATGGATTTAGTTGGCTCTGTTTCCCAAATTTTAAACAAACTAGTAGCCTAACCTAATCCACCGTGACCGTGAACAGGTGGTTAATAAGGATTCTGTTGTAAATGCACTGTACGGCACCACAGATTCATGTTAATGAACGCAGTCTTTGTTTGTCCCATGAGCCTATTATCTAACCACTTGCTTGAGCCTGTATGAAAGTAAGAACCTCTCACTCAGGAGATATTTTTTTATCCCCTGGGAGCCTCATCCCGATGCACATCTCTTGTCTCAACCAGATGCCCTGTGAAAAAAAGTGCACCTCTGCTATTCATATCTGTATTTGTATCTGTTGCATTATGCATTATGCACTACTGCATTATGTGTTGCACCATTTTCCTGAAGAAACTACTGTACATTTTCTTTCTATGTTTTCTAGTTATATGACATATGAATGACAATAAAATCCTCACTTGACTCATAGGTAGACGTGAGGAAAAATCAGTATCTTGATTTGCATTGTCATATAGCCAAATGTGTCATATATACCATAACAACAATGATTTGGTTTTAATTAGTTAATGTTGATTTGGTTAGGAAAAAGCCATCCAAGAAGAGTTACCATTAAAACATTATGTGTTCAAGTGCAGGGCTACAAAGACTTGCCCATTTGAAAGCTTGTTCATTTTATTTTACTAAGAGACCCACACACACAAAATTATAGTTTTTTGAATTCCTGCATCTAACAGTAACTCCCCTGAATGTGTGCATGTCATACACTTTTAACATAATGAGTACAAATATTCAGATTCTGTCTACTTTTTCCTTCTTTCATTCCATCATGTCTTAATAAGCACTGCATGGCTGAAGGTGAGGAGATCTAATTATGCTGTATGGACCTTTATTCCTCAGTGCTGGGTCACATGTGTGCTCAATAGGAGGGAGGCATTTGAGCAGCACACACCAGGTGGGGTAGGATTTCAGCATGGCACATTGGGGACAGTAATTAGTGCGTGGTAGGTGGGGACAGGAGCCACAGGTGCTGATGGGGTGAGCTACCCCTGTCGAGGCCTGCAACACTTTAATTAACACACAGACACACATCATGCTTGCTCTGTGTAGATAGTGTTAGTCATCAGTTCAGCAGGTGCTCAGTAGTGTTACTGTTTTCATTATTGTTGCTATTATTGTTATTACTGCTGCTGTTTTATTATTCTTTTTTTTTTTTGTTATACACATTTTTGTACCAATGCATTGGTAATACAGTCATGCTAATAAAACTATTTTGAATTGGCTTTACAGGAAGCAGCTTTTTGGCTGACAATGCAAATAGCTAACCACATTTATTCCCCAAGACTCTTGAACAAATTTTAAAGATGTCATGCTATAAACCCTTGTTTAATCTATGACTATACTGAAAAAGCTCATTTTGTCATGTCATTTAAAGGTTTGCTTTCAATTTGCAGATATCAAATGCTCTGTGAGCCATGCATGTGGCACCTGAGCCCATTGTGAAGAACGTCTAAATATTCTGTGAGTGTATTTCAAAGGAAAAAAAATAGTATTAATGCATGTTTTTTATTATAATATTTATTAAAACATATAAGCACATCTGATTATCTACAAAAAAATGAATGTTAAGCATTTCAGGTTGTATTAATTGTTAAAATACTGAAGAAAAAAAAGATATGAGAAGACGAACCAATACTCAATACATAGCCATGCAATATTACAATTATTATATATTGTGATGATATATTGTGATTGTTGTGTACCATGTTTTACAGCGAATGATAAGTAAGCACTAACTAAATATATACCTCAGTAAAAAAAAATTACCCTTAGCAATATACTTAATATTCTAATTTTAGCAGAAATTATCTGTATCTTACGCTTCCTCTTACTCCTTTTACATGAAAAGTTATTTGATGACTGAAACCAATAATGTGTCTAGCTAGCTTATAGCTGTCAAGTCCTTGACATAAGGCACAGTGAGAGTTATTGTAACCTAAGTTTCAAGACAAAACTATCAACATTTCCCACAGATGTGTTGGTAAATTACAAAGAAATCATTCTTTTTGACTGACATTTCACTGTAATTTCACATTGCATCAATCTCCAACCATGGGTTGCATCATGTCTTGAGCTCTCAGAGATGTTATAATTGTCATGATGGTGAACAGTTCATGTGAAATGTTCTGGTAAATATGATGAGCATGACCCAGTTTAAACACAGAATTATTTACAAACCCTAATTTTAATGCACTAATTTTAATCATGCCTTCATTAGTGTGTGAGTCAGGTGTACTGGATGTAATTAGAATTGCAATAAAACTACACAATGAAATTTAAGCTTAAGCATGTGTAAAAATTGCTGTAAAACATGATTCTGTGGCTATTATTCACTCAAAATCCAAACTTCATGTAGATTTCATTCCCTTCCCCCACCTCCATCAGTGTTGTTGATATATGAAGTAGGTTGCTCCAAAAACAAAAAGATGATGAGCATCAATAATGAAATTTTATTTACAAAGAGTGTGAGAATAACAAAGAGCGGGGGGTCAGAAATAACAGAGTTTTTTTTTTTTTTTTTTTTTTTGCAAAAGTAATTTGCCATTATGACTGGCTGACAAATTGGCTGTGGCAAGGGAGGAAGTGTGACATTTGAAAAATCTCACTAGCTGCCCAAGCTTTATATAAAGCACCCTATGTCCCTTTGCTAACTGCTAATTGCTTTTGAATAGTACAATATCAGAATATTGCCTAGATAATATTATTATTATTTTATTTCCTATTTCCTTTATTTCTCTGCATCTCAAATTAACTGTGCATGGGAAGAGAAGAGATTGTGCCATCAAACTGAGGCTGATTTACCTGGGTGAGTGTGTGAGACAGGATGGCAGAGTTTGATTGACCCTCCATAGTTTACTGCTGTGAACCAACTAGCTAGCTTGGCGTCATAAAAATCCTGAGTTCCATAAAATTTTTAAAAATTGGAACAAAGTTATGCAGCTCTTTTCAAATAAAAGTGGTCCATTCTAGAGAAATGTATTGATCTGGGTTTCAATCAAATATGTGTGAAAGGAAGTGGAGTTACAACATCTACAATGTATGGAGCATGCTGTTTGGAGTGACAAGGCTTATTCCAAGACTGGTAAGTGAAGTCACCAGCCACTTCAGTAGGAACCTTTTCCCAATCTTCAACTGTCCAGTTTCAGTGAGCCTATGCCCAGCATAGCCTCAGATTCCTGTTCTTGGCTGACAGGAGTGGAACCTGATGTGGTTTTCTGCTTTTGTAGCCGATCTGCCTCAGGTTTTGATGTATTGCACATTCTGCTTTTCTGGTCAACATGGATGTAAGTAGTGACTATTTGAGTTACCCTAACCTTCCTGTCCGCTCAAACCAGTGTGGCTATTCTCCTCTGACCTCTCTCATCAACAAGGTATTATCACCTCCAGAACTGCCACTCAGAGACCAACAGAGAGAACGAGACTTGCTAATAGACTTAGTATGCTACTAATTAGCAGAACACAAAATACTTCCTGTTGTATTTAAATGTGTGTGTGTGTGTGTGTGTGTGTATGTGTGTGTGTGAGAGAGAGAGAGACTGTCTGTCCAATTTTTTGCTGAGAGAAAAAGCAGCTTGAAATAGCTGTAGTAAGCATCTTTACTGCTCATCTCTGTCTTTCTAGATAGACCAGCTGTGAATTGGAGTGTGAGTGTCACTCCAGTTCAGTGTTGTTGAAGACTGAAGACAGAAAATGAGTTGTTCCATTGGACCAGATTTTTCTAGCCTCCTCTGACAATGTGTATGTCTGCACATGATCGTGGGATGTTCCATTCAGATATTCAAAAGGCACAACCTTCCAGTTCTTTTGTGAGCAAAGATGTACTTCATCAAATATATAATGTCAAACACTTTGCTGCTCTCAAGTTTCTCACTTTGTCAATTTCCTAACCACTTTTGAGAAATTGAAAAAGTGATATCACATCTGTTGGGGTGCTGTTATGTTTACACATGCAGCTGGGTAATTTCTTTCACAGGTGTTACTCTGTAATTTTATCAGCAAAGTTATCTTTCTTTCCCTCCACCTAAGCTTCCCACATAATATACAATACAAACTTTTTTTTTTTTTTTTTTTTTAAATTAAGTCACAGGTGCATTGATGCTGCTTCAACTCATATTTCTTTATCTTTGGATGAGCATTATGGGTATTGTATTTATGCTTTCCTCAAATGTATCGATACCTAATTAATTTTCTGTTTAAATTGTCTTAAAATACAATTGATATAAAACATTAATCAAACACAAACTTCTTTAAAAATAAATCAATGAATCAATGAATTATGTGTCTTTTTTGTTGAAACCACATGGCATTCTCTATTATAGGCGTTTCACTGATGGCAGCTATTGTTTAAAAGCAACAAAATACAAAGCGTAGTGCCAGGCAGTGTTCAATTTTGTTCATCCTCATCTACCCAAATATTACCCCAGTATAAGGTATTACCAGGGGACTTGGATTGTGGATTCCATATACTTTACAACAATTTTAAATAAAAAATGGCTACTAAAACTATTCAGTCATTCCAAGTTGTCACAGTCTATGTACTTACACAAGTTACATATTATACAAAGTTTTATTTTTAAAAAATTGAACAGAATTGTCAAATGTTACACAGGTTATTAGCAACAACAACAATAAGAATAAAATCTGAGTGCAAACATAAGTTATAATGATTATAGCCTTAAGCTACATTCACAAGGAAATGCATATTCATATGCATTGTCTATATGTAGTAGGTGTTTTTGTGGGCAGAGATCAATATTAATTACAATATATGCATTTTGTGCTATCTGCACATACCCTGCCATTGTGCAGAGCCGTGGCTCACTGGGAGCTGCCCTTATATATTTTTAGTGCTGGATTATACAACGTTGAATGCAGGCTGACAACGGTTTCTGTTTCATCTTCCTCAAAACCAGTTGAATGACAGAAGCATTAGTAAGATCATCTCCTATTGCCTGACACATGTATACATCAGTGTATATTCCACTGAGCATTCTTAACAGAGGACAAACCATATTGTTTCTACACATTGCAGTGATGTGAGCTGTCAGTCAATTCATAAGTCTCATTTAATTATAGATGTTACTAGTTTATTGATGGACTTAAAATAGTCCTAAGATAAGATAAGATAAGATAAGATAAGATATACTTTATTTTCCCCTCAGGGCAATTTATAATGCATGGATTTCCTCTGAGTTCTCTGGTTTCCTCTCATCTCCCACAGATGTATAAGTTAGATGGGCTAGGTTAAATTGCCCAGGTGCACATTAGTGTGTGAATGTGTATGTGCATGATGCCCTTTGATGAACTGATGTCCCATCCAGGATGTATTCCTACTGGAATACATTCATGAATAAATAGATGAATAAATATCATATGTAAGTAACATGAGTAGGAAAAAATTACACTAAAAAGCCTGACCTAGCAGCTTATAGGTTATGTGTTATGCTTTATGAATAAAATAGAAGCAGGAAAATCAGGTTACTGTTTAACCAGTCCAGAATGTATTATTTTAAAACTAATTTATTTACTTTGGCTTCAGCTGTAATGAACAGTCACTCTAGTGGCAAACTCATGGCACAAGCAAAACATTATATTTTCACACCATTCTAGGCATTATTAAGAAGCATGCTTTATTTGTTTTTCACCAGACAAGCAGAATTCACTGCAATAACCAGAAAGTCATAAAATGTAAATGGACAGAAATGTATCATTATTTTCAAATATTGCAGGGCGCTATATTATACGGGTATGGATTGGGTATATTGCACAATCCAATGTCTTTATTAAAAACCCAATCCTAATCTTTGTGCAAAACATACATTGAACACAATTAGATATGTAATGAGCACAGTTGTTAGAAATATGTTTTTAATAATAAGCAAATAGGGGGGAAAATGCTGGCAATAATGATGAAGGTGTGAAGAACACCAAATACGCATATTTATTTGACATTTATATATGTGAGATACACAGTTTCCATGTAGTATAGCAATTGATATATAGTATTTGTAATCTTACATCTAGGTAGACTTAATATATGTAGAAGCAATGCATGTGAAAGTAAAATTCTCTTTCATTTGGTTTTTAAACACTTTGAAGTAAAATATATTTTTTCTTCCCTTGTCACACTTTTTCATTCCATAAATACACCATTCCCTCCATTTCATTTTCCCAGACATTCATATACACACACGTTGAGACCGACACATAATGACACACAGGTATATAGGAGACAGAGAAAGAATGGCTAGGCAAGTTATTGTTTGTGCATTTTTCCTCTTTCGGCTTTCAGCTCTAAATTTAGCTCAGTCATGAACACTTCTGGGCTCACTGACACTAATTTTAGCTGTCATATTCTCTCTGTGGTTCACACAGTGTGTGTGTGTGTGTGTGTGTGTGTGTGTGTGTGTGTGTGTGTTGTGGACAGTATTAGGATTCCATGCATATCTGATTGCTCTGGCTGTCTGGCAGATTGCCCACCATGGCTTTCTGCTATCAGCTGACAAGAGGAGCAACTTCCCCACCACAGCCCCAGATAAAACAGATAGAGAGAGCGAAGGAGAGCTGAAGATAGTGAGGTGAAGTATAGAGGGAGAGCAGGGAGTATGGACTTCTTTAAAGGGAAAAGCCAGTGAGGTGTGAGAGATAGAACCTCCAATGATGAAGAGTGGAAAGGTGATAGCTGGAGTTAGTATATTCATTCACTGACTGAACGCATCAGAGACTAGATTGAGTGAGAGAGAGGGAGAGAGAGACTAAACTAGTCCTCAGTAGAGTCAAGTGTTTCACATTAGACATATCAAAATTTTGAAAGAAGAAATGAAGCAATCACCACCAACCACCTATGGTCATGCTTAAACCATTTATAATTTTATTCTACATTGTATATAAAGTAAGCATAGAGTGTTAAATTCCACTACTGTACTCCATGTACTCCATTCCCCAACAATCCAAACATTCCTCTAACAATATCTAACAAGTAAAGGGAGAAAATATATAGGAGAAAGAAAGGAAGAGGAAAAAACTACAACAACAACAACAACAACAACAATAATAATAATAATAATAATAAAAGCTGCAAGCAGCATTTTCCGGTGCCAAGCACATAGACTCAGTGAGCCGCACATTCACAGACATGATGTTTTGACCATGTACGGTGGTGCAATTTAAAAACATCTAGGGTATTTATGTTTATTCTCATCAGTCTGGGCCTTTTTTCCCCACTTTGTGCAAGCATCTGCACCAAACTTATATCTGTCTTATATTGTTTGTTTGTTTGTTTTAATTGAAAATTGCTCAATAAAAATGTTATTTGATATTAAACCCTGTCATGTGTTGTCTATATAATAGCACATTGAATGACTAGAATGGCAGTAGATGGTTGCGTAGATAGGTCTCAAGGTGATGTGAGCCAAATTTGGGGAAAGACTGGATAATGAATGAGTAGCAAAAAATGGCACTTAGATGGAAGAATTTTGGGAATATTGCTGTAACCTTTGACCAGTGAGTGTCACTGTCATGAAATTTGTTGCATAGCCTCAGGGTATGGACCTGAAGATGCCTACCAAGATTTGTGTCAGTGTGCGAGGTCGTTGCTGAGATACAGCCTAACTTCCTATTTGGTGGCTATGCCATCAGATTTGTTGACATATTATGGGCAAACCATTCTATTGATATCTTTTGTTCAGGTTGGTCTGAAGATGATGTGTGCCAAATTTGGTGTTGATTGGATATAATTTATAGGAGGAGTAGTGAAAACACAGTTTTTAACAAAATCCAAGATGGTCAACGGGAAGTACACTTGAATTTTAGATGTTGGTGTGCATTCACTTCAGCATACTCCAGGGAATTATAGGTAAAAAGAACTGTGAATTTAGCATGAATTCTTCAAATGATATAAGAAAAAAAAAAGTTGTTACAATTCTTGACCACAATGTGACACAGTCACATTTTTTGCATTTGCCAGGAGAACGGTTTGAAATATCAAAATTCCTTTGACTACTTTTGTTCAGACAGGTCTCAAGATGGTGTGAGCCAAATTTGGTAAAGATTGGACAAAATTTGGAGGAGGAGTAGCAAAAATGGAAGTTAGATGTAAGCATATTTACCATGTTATTGTAACTTTTGACCAGTAGGTGGCGGTGGCATGAAATGTGTTTCGTCGCCTCAGGTCATGGTCCTGAAGATGCCTACTAAGTTTGTGTCAGTGCTCAAAGTCATTGCTGAGATACAGCCTCACTTCCTGTTTGGAGGTTTAGCTGTCAAATTCATTGGCCCATTATGAACAAACATCTGGAGTATTCAAAATTCTTTTGATAACTTTTGGGAGGCTTGACATTTGCCAATTTTGGTGATGATTGGACATTTGTAGGAGGAGTAGCAAAAAAAAAAACAGCCGTTTTTGTGATATTGGCAACATCTAATTAAGCAGAAATTGTCGTAAAACTTAGTAAAGGAAGACAGAGATGACCATGTGGCTGCCCCACAAATCTCCTTCAGAGACGCATCCTGCCACAAAGCCCATGAGGTTGCGACCCCTCGTAACAAGTGTGCCCTCAGTCCTAGCAGTGGTGGCCCATCCGTTTCCTTATAGGCCTGCTGGATTGTCTCCACAACCCAATGCTATAGCCTCGGTTTAGGTAGTGGCTTGCCCCGACATTCTGATTTAAAGCATACAAACGCCTTTGTGCACTGTAGATACACTGATAGTGTTCTCACCGGGCAATTTAGTGACTGTTTTCATTCCATCCCATCACTTGTGGAGGGAGAAATGGATGAAGCTCAACTGACTGGTGTACAGGTGTACATCAGATAGCACGTTCGGCAGAAAAGCTGGGTTAGGGCACAGTATAAGCCCTGAATCCTCTGGCATGACCCTACAGTAGTTTTGATGGACCAAGAGAGCCTGGAGTTCCCCAAACCTCTTAGCAGAGGTTACTGACAGAAGCAAGGCTGTCTTTAGAGACAGCCATTTTAGGTCCACAGATTCGAAGGGCTCGAAAGGGGGGTGCTGTAGTACCATCTGGACTCGATGGTACTAAGTCCCACTGGGGCACGGTAGGTCTTATCTTGCTTGCTGAATATCTTTGAACTCCCTTAAGGAATTGAGAAATCAGGCCACAGCAATGCTCTGATAGTTTGTGATCCCCACTCGAGCAGCCTTAATTGCTGCCACCATGCCCCTGAGGGTGGTGGGAGATTTTCCTCCATCCAATTGTTGCAGGAACTAAAGGATATCACTGGCTGTAGATGTGCGGGGATTCACCTTGTGCCCCTCACACCAAGACTGAAACACCTTCCACCTAAAGGAATAGGCTGCCTTAGTTGAGGGTGCTCAAGCTCCTTCCAGGGTCCCTACCACTCTATCCAGTAGTCCCATAGAAGGGGAGGAACAACCTGCCCTGTGCCTGAGATAGTAGATCCCTCCTGACTGGGAGTTCCCATGGTGTCCCTTGAAGGAGGGGTGGAATGTCTCAAAACTACACCATGTGGGGACAGTTTGGGGCCACCAAAATTAGTCTCACATTCTTCACCTTCATTCTCTGCATCCATACACCTTGTGAATGTCCAAGGGGCAAAGACTATGTTGAAGGGGAGGACTCTGAATTCGTAGGCCCTGTTCTCGAACTTACACCTCAGAAAGCACCAATGACCTTCCCAGATAGGTATCTGGAAATAGGCATCTTTGAGATTGACAGTGGCAAACCAGTCGCCTTTCTTTTTTGCCCATTGTACCCTTGGAACTGTCAGCATCTTGCATTTCAGGGGCTGAAGGTATTTGTTTAGTCCCCTGAGGTCCAAGATTGGCCCCCATCTCATTTGGGTATCAGGAAATAACGAGAGAAAAATCCGGCCTGTTGGTTGCCTTTCCCCACCTCCCTGATGGCCCCTTTTTTGAGGAGTCCAATCATCTCTGCTCGCAACATTTCTCTGTGTTGTGGGTCTACTACTGTAGACCACAAAGGGGCCCTTGTCAGAGGAGGTACCTGGGAAAACTGCAACCGATATCCCTGATTCATAGTTGAAAGGACCCAGGGGCTTGACCTCAGTGCTGCCCAAGCTACAACCCTTGCCAATGTGAGCTGGGGCAGCCTGAGTCCGGTACACTGTCAGGAGCGAAGCAGTGGGTGCACTTAGCCCGTCCCACCATCCCTCTTCCTACCCTGTCGCTGAGCCTTTCACCACCCTATTTTTTTAGTACAACATTTTAGATTTCCAAACATTGGTTTTCCAGCACAAAATTAAATGGTACAGTAAAGAAAGCAGCATATTACATAAGAGACACTTTTCAGACAAAAAAACATAATGAAAGACTGCTGGGTTTTGCTGCAAAAATAAGAAAAAAGTGTGACAGTCAAAGTCTCCAGAAGAGCTGTGGCTGGTTCTGCAAGATGCTCAGCAAAACTTACAGCTAATTTCCTTATAAAACTGCACAAATTGTACCTGAGACTATTTTTTTTTAAAGTGAAGGATCATCACACCAAATATTGACTTTGTTTAATTTATTACTGTTTACTGCTCTTTATAGTGTTTTTAGTATAGAAACATTTAATTTCATTATTTTTGAAGGCATCTTTGCTCTACAGCATTTCTTTGCATGTGCCTAAGACTTTTGCACAGTACCGTAGGTCTCCGGGACCCCAATGGAGCTGCTCTGGGGAATCCCAAGGCTTGGTCTGTTTAGGCCTATAGCTACTTCTACACTGACCAAGGGTGCTGGAGAGCTCCCTAGTGTAGTGATGGGCTTCTTGGGCCTGCTGCAATAGGTGGAGAGTATCTAGCCCAAATAGAGTAGAAGGCTCAATAGGCAGTCTAGAGAGACAGTCTCCAGCAACATGACAGAGACTGTCTAGAGAGACAGTCTCTGTCATGTTGCTGGAGTCGAGACTGTGACAGCTACAAGTGACACCTCACCACCCAAAGAGATGCCATGGCTTTTTCTGCTGCCTCTGCCTGCTCTTTCATAACTACTGGCAGAAGGGAGGAAACCTGCCTAAGCTAACACACTAGACAGCCCCTGCTCTCCCTGAGCGTTATGGCCCAACTCCAACATAGACTGAACTGACATGATTTTGTGCATCTTAGTCAGCAACCCATCCATCACTCCACAGTTTTTACTAGGGGAGCCAGCCCTGCCCAAGGTAGACTTGGGGAAGGCAATACAAAGGCTGTCATGGGTTGGGCTGCTGAGGGCAATGTCCTGTATCCTGTTTCTGCACAACAACTTCAAAGTCTGGAAGAAAGGGAACCCTAACAGGGCCAGGACAGCCTCTGTCTCCTCTTTGAATCTCGAGGGAGGGTGAGAAAGACTCTCTGGCATAGGGATATCCAATGCTTTGGCTGCTCTACCAATAAATTCTTTTAATTGAACAGCCATAGATGTTTCCCCTACTGCTGAATCATCTTCAGCATGCCATTCCTCAACAAAATCCTCTTCCCCATCTGAAAGGAACAGAGTTAACACATCTATGTGCTTTTCTGCTGCTCCAGAGGAGAAAGGATCTCCAACCTGAGAACATCCAGGGGTAGATCCTGCATAGGAGGAGCACTCATTGATAGAGTCTCTTCTCATACGTTTAGCTCATTCCCACTGAGGAGGAGACTGTGGGCATTTCCCTTCAAAAAAATTGAAATGCGCCTCCCTTCTACGCAGGGACATAATGAAACAGTCCATGCATGATGAAGGATCCTCACAAGCCTTTAATGCATGGTCATAACCCAAGCATGCAAAACATCTATCATGCCTATCTTTCATTAGCATTCATTAGTGTCACAAACATGACCACCACTGCTCATCATTTTTTTTTTTTTTTTTTTTTATGAGTGGGATTCGAACTCATGTCTTTCTGACGGCACCCGGAAGCTGACACTACCCTGAGTAACTCTGAACGTTGACACATGCACACCATTAAAGACAACGAGTTATTACGACTGGATTAGCCAATTCACAGCACACCAGAGATATGGAATAATGGAGATGAAAAAAGTTTGCTTATTTCTCACTATAAACAGTAAGAACGCCATGCTGCTCCTAGGCGTGTTAGCTTATGCCACCGCGTACGATACGCCATGCGGAGAACTTCAATCACCCACAAATTGAAAATACTGAAGAAACTTCACAGCAGCAATCTTGGGAGGCTGCCCAGAGACAGACGCCTGTTCTTAAAGGTAAGTGGATCACACGCTGAGTGAAGTCCGTATTTAGTATAGAGCTTCCACACTTGCACCCAAAGTGGAGATCAAAGAGGCACCGAATCCACGCCACTATAGGTTTTATAGGGCACTAATTAGGGTGTGACCAGCACAGCCGGAGTGTTTTAAAGAGTATCCAAGTCACCAGACCCAAGGGATCAATCCCTGTACATATGGAATACGTAACGGAGTGGAGAGATAGTCTCAGTACAATAGAGAACAAATTACATTACATGTACATATATAAACATTTTGCACATTTTTGTTTCTTAGACTTAGAACTTAAGTCCTAATGTAATGCTCAAGATTGTTCACAGTTTCACTATTATTGTCCATTTATACTGGGAAGGGTTCGAGTCTCAGTCTTAATTTTTTTGGGGGTTACCTAGGTAAGTATAGTGTACATGCAGAACATTTCAGGTTTGAGACATTTTTTTTTTATAGGGGCGAGAAAGTGCACATTTTTAAAAATTCCCCTCACTTCCGGGTTGAAATTTTCACAGAAGTAAATCGCATTCTCTTGTAAAAAAAAATTCGTTTAAGATTCCACTGGTTACTTTAGTAGAAATCTGGGAAAAAGTATCTTACAGCCATTATATTTATGGTTGACATACAAGAGCTTAGGTCTAAAATATTACTACATTTGATATTGGCAATAGTGAAGCATGATCTATCACAGGGCTCTTCAAATCTGCAGAGTTTAGCTGCAACCTCCAAACTCACCTGCCTAATTTTCTAGTAATCCTGAAGACCTTGGTTAGCTCGTTCAGATGGGTTTGATTAGGGTTGGAGCTAAGCTCTGCATGTCAGTGGACCTTGGGGGACAGAATTTAAGAACCCTGATCTATCATGTTGGTGCAGGTGTACATTTGGTATGCATGAATAGATTTTATCCAACTATGGGATTACAGTGTTCAGTTGGGTGTTTTACAAATGAACAGTATCATAAACAGAGCTATGGTGTTGTTTATCCTGCGATAAAAGCAATAAGTGACTACAGTTCAGAAGAAAAGTTAAGAGTTACTGTGTTCAAGGGTAGGATGTGATGTTAATTCAGTTTGTACGTACCATGAAAAGAAATCTCTATGGAAATATCATCACCTATTTGGTAACAGTTGTTGTAATCAGGTCTGAATAGTCCTCACTCTGCTCCATACATGCTTCTTTTTCATAATCCTTTTTTTTTTTTTTTTTTTTTTGCAGCAAGTGGTACACAATGACCTACCAGAGACAAGTTTACTTTGATTCCTTTCATATGTGCTTTAATTGAATTTCTTGGAGTCCTTTTGTAATGGGTCTTTTGTGGTAATCCAAAGGATTACAACAATTGTTTTGAGTTTTAAATTAATATTGTTAAAAAAAAAAGTGACATTGTATTGAAACAGTTTCCAAGTGTCTATGAATACACTTGATTTGACAGTGATTTCATTTTTGACAGTGATTTCCATTAATATATCTTCAATCAGAAGGTTTGACCACTGTGCCATGCTTATTGAATACAGTAAGCAGAATAATTCAATAATTACCATTAGAAATGTGAATGGTTTGTTAAAATATTAGAAATATTTGTAAGACTTGTTTAATAGTGTGATATTCATCATTTCCACAGTTTCTTGTATCCAAACATGAACTGATGTTTCATTAATGTTATAACTGGGCATTTTCTGAATCAGTTATGCAACATATCACAAAGTTTATCACCTACTGTATTATTACTTTCTAAGCGTCATGTATCTAAGCAATCAACAGTCAGTAAAAATACCACATGTTCAGCAAATCAGCCTAACATTAACCCAAAGTTCTGTTTGTCTTGTATTATAATGTATTATTTGATAGCTCAAATTATCAGTTGTTATTATGCCCAAAAAGCTGCAGTTCTTATCAGCTATTTACACTCATATCATTAGGTGTCCACAATCAATTTTGTAATTATTGACTTTATCTGTGTTGGCAACAAGGAGAAAACATACCGTATTGAGACATTTTACTTCACACTTTCACATTTTCCTTTTTTTTTTTTCTGGGTACCTACAAGCATCTTCTATGCTTTCTATATATACAGTCTCCGTGAACAGTGTAGTGCTTCTCCACAACACCTTACCTCAGATAAGACATAATCTTGACACATTTTTATTGACTCAGCATTTCCAAAATCCAGCAGGAGAACTGAACCGTTCTGACAAAGTGCCGCTCTACCTACTTTTTCCTTTCTCTTTCTACTTTTCCTCTCCATCTTATCTATCTCCAGTTCTCCTTATTTTAGCTGCAGAGTGTTGGATGGTGTTGAATATGAAGTAATGGTGAAGAAGGAAAGGGAAGCTTAACCATGGAATAAGAAGCTGTGAGAACAGATGAGGACGCAATGACCACCTTGTAATAATGTCACATACTGTATGCATGCTTTTTATCCTCTCTGCATCAGTGTTTTCTGTGCTGCATTTCCTTAGAAACCTTCTGTTTCTGGTCTCATTTGACCCTCCATTTCTAACGTCATAGACCAATTTTTCACAAATGTTGTTTTGAAAACTAAACATGCTCTGACCATGAAAAATGAATTGGTAGTATGAATGGTCACAGTTCCATTAACATACCACATCAATAAAATAAATTGCCCCATTTATCTAAAGCCTGACTGAAAGAACAGGTACAATAAACACATATGACCTCTAGCTACAATATGTTACAGATAACATAGCTAACTTTACATCTTATTTCATTACACAGTCATTTCCATCTTTTATTAAACATGGACCTACTCACTCCTTGCAGCTATTTTCAGTGTTAAAACCTAGATGCTCACAATGCATTATGTATAATAGATGATTTGTCTTGGTTACAGAGACTACATGATTTGAGCAGTCAAAAATAATGGATTGATAATGTGTGAATAATGTGTGAAGGGATTCTGAGTGCTCTTGCATGTGGGAAGTTTCCAAAATGGCTGATGTTCTATCAAGAACATGACCTCTAAAGCTCAATTATTGATCAATTTTATTGTTACATTATATTTAGAGCTATCAGCAACATAGTGGCAGACAATACACTTTAGTCTAGGCCTTCAGTGCTACTAACAAATAATTTTATATTGATTGGTCATCATAAATAGTATGTTGAGGCAAGACACAAGTGCGTAACATCAGCATGCTGTTTATTAGGGTAAATCCAGTAATCATCAACCATTTTCCAAGCAGGGGTTAAGGCACAGGCAGATGACATAGACTAGAGTAATCCATGACCAAAAACAAGGCAACAAGGAACTAGGGTATAACAAAGAAACACAGCAATGAGACAAAGGGACATGCTTAAATGAACAAACTATTCAGTACCTAATTAACGACAGAACAGGGAACGGGTGAGTACCATCATGACACAACATGGTGATACACCAATGACAAGACAGGGGTGGAGACAATACACAAGTGATAACAAAATGCATGTGGCTTTAATAAACAAAAGATAAAACACAGAAGTAATGCTATTTGCACTGGGATAAATGTTGTGTGGTGAAAGCCACAGTGTGTGCCCATGTTCACGATGGGCCTCATTTATCACTCTTTTAGTAAAGTTAGTAAGCCAAATCAAACTAAAATTTTTTCCACCAGATTTTCAAAAGTTTAAGAAACACTGACTTTCTTCATACCTGTGTGTCTTCATACTCATTTTCATTTAGTGACAGCCACAAAACTTCATAATAGGCTGAAAAGCAGAAGTTCCCCTTCAGGAACTCGAGCTGCGTCACGAAACGCTATGGGAACGCCCCCGCGTGACCGCACTCTGAATCACGTGTCTAATCCGTCCAATGGATGGGCGAGACGTCACGGGCGGGGTGACGTAGCGACCCGGAAGCATAAAAGCCCGAGCGGCGAGCCCCGCGTTAGCTTCCTGTTTTCAGCAAGCGCTCTATGTTGACTGTTTGTCTTTTTTCCGTCTGGTTTGTGTTTTATCGGCGGCATGCCTAAAGCCAAGGATAAGACAAAGGGCGAGAGCGGGCAGCGCTTCAGGCTGTGTGTTCCTCCCTGTCCGCGATATATTATGGGCGGGGATACACACAGTCTGTGCGTTGCCTGTTTGGGGAGGGCCTCCCTCTCGAGGGAGCCGGCTGCGCACATTGTGAGCGTTTACCTGCTGCGCACTCTCCGCTCCCGCTGGGCTCTCTTTGAGGAGGGAGCCCTCACTAGCGTGCCTCGCGGTGCCGGCCCCGCTTCTGCCGAGGCAGAGCGGCGGTTGCACTCGTGGGGCTCGCAGATGGACCTGGCGGAGGGAATGGAGACGGGCCCGTCCCTTTCTCCTTCCTCACCCTCCAGGTCCACTGTCCCCTCCCTGGGCTCGGAAGCACGCTCTGCGGTTTCTTCCCCCCGGGGAGCGGACTCGGCGCTCCACCTATCGTCCTCCGAGGAGGTCGATGTGGAGAGCGTCGACCCTGAGCCGCAGTCTCCTCAATACGGGGAGCTGCTAGAGGTGGTTACGCGGGCAGTCGCCAAGCTTAGCATTGACTGGCCCGCTGAGTCACAGCCTGAGCCTCAGGGCTCTAGACTGGATGAGCGTTTTTTACGCAGTAGGCCGCCACCTCCGCCCCGGAGCCTGCCCTTTTTTCCGGACCTCCACACTGAGGTGTCGAGGTCCTGGAATAGGCCGTTTTCAGCCCGGTTGTTCAGCCCCACTTCTTCCCATTACGCTAATGTGGCGGGGCTGGACTACTCCGGTTACAGGGCGATGCCCAGGGTTGAACAGACGCTAGCCAGCTATCTGTCCCCTGCTGCTGCATCGTCCCTGAAGGCTCCGGCGTTGCCTACCAAGCCGCTGCGGACCACCTCAGCACTGGTAGGCAAGGCGTACACGGCAGCAGGTCAGGCCGGTGCGTGTCTGCACACCATGGCGGTGTTACAGGCATACCAGGCCGACCTGCTTAAAGAGCTGGATGAGCAGGGGGAGAGTACGTCTGAGCAGGTAGCTGAGCTTAGGCGGGCCGCTGATCTGTCCCTCCGCGCCACCAAGGAGACCGCCCGTGCTATCGGTCGGTCTATGGCAGTCCTGGTGGCGGCGGAGAGGCATCTCTGGCTGACCCTGTCCGATATGAAAGAGAAGGACAGGGTCGTGCTCATGGACGCCCCGCTTACTCCCTCGGGCCTGTTTGGCGACGCGGTAGACTCCGTCGTCGAGAGATACCAGCAGGCCCGTGCTCAGGCGGCGGCGTTCCAGCGGTTCCTCCCCCGTCGCTCTCTAGCTCGTGGGGCTGCTGGGCGGGGGCAGCCCCCTCCGTGTACGGCCCCCTCCTACAGTGAGGCCCTTCGGGCACTAAGGTGGATCTGAGGACCGTCCTCATGTCCAGAAGGGCCGCGGCTAAGAAGCCCTGATGGTTTTGGCCCAGGGCTTCCGAGGGCGGACCCCTCTGGGGCGACGCGGCATACACCTCATCTTACGGTGCCCGGGTCCCCCCAGTGCCCTCGGGAGGTCGATCTGCCAACCCTGCCACCTATGGTGCTTCAGGGCGCAGCGGTCTCCGGCGAGTGCCTCTCCCAGTTCTCACCTGGCAACGTAGCGGGTCTGGGAGGCTGGGAGGCTCCCGTCCATGAGCGGTTAGCTCATTTCCCCCATGTCGTTTTGCCGCCTCAGGGCACCCAGCTAACCGCTTCTATTACACCAGAGGTCAGTCTTGAGAGGCTGATTCCCTTAGTGAGCTTTCTGGCAGCGTGGAAACTTCTGCCGAATGTGTCTCATTGGGTCCTGCGTACTGTAGAAAGAGGCTACCGAATTCAGTTCGGCTCGCCTCCACCTCGTTTTTCTGGGGTTCTTCCCACTGTGGAGGGTCCCGAGCAGGCTCTGGTATTGGAGCAGGAAGTACATACTCTCCTGAGGAAGGAGGCCATCGAGGTGGTCCCTCCTCACGACAGAGAGTCAGGGTTCTACAGCCGGTACTTCATTGTTCCCAAGAAGGGGGGAGGGCTGCGTCCCATTTTGGACTTGCGGCAATTGAACCTCTCAGTCGCTCGACTGAAGTTCAGGATGCTTACGGTCACTCAGGTCGTGTCTCAGATCAGGCTCGAGGACTGGTTCGTCACGATCGACCTAAAAGATGCGTATTTCCACATCTCCATCCTTCCCCCGCACAGGAAGTTCCTGAGGTTCGCTTTCGGGGGTGAAGCTTACCAGTATCGGGTTCTTCCCTTCGGCCTAGCACTCTCACCCCGCACCTTCACGAAGTGCATGGATGCTGCCCTGGCTCCTATGCGACTACAGGGCATCCGCATACTGAACTATATCGACGACTGGTTGATTTTAGCTCATTCAGAGCAGATGGCGGCTCGGCATCGAGATGTCGTTCTCGCCCATATGAAGGAACTCGGGTTAAGACTAAACGCCGAGAAAAGCGTGCTTTCTCCAGCTCAGAGAACCGCTTATCTAGGCGTCGTGTGGGATTCGACCACAATGCAGGCACGTTTGTCTCCTGCTCGGATCGAGTCGGTCCTCACAGCGGTCGCGAGAGTGAAAGTAGGCCGGTCACTCACTGTAAAGCGGTTTCAGAGACTGCTGGGCCTATTGGCAGCTGTGTCCAATGTGATACCGTTTGGCCTGCTGCACATGAGACCCCTACAGTGGTGGCTCAAGACCAGGGGGTTTTTCCGAAACAGAGGAAACCCGCTCCGCATGATCAAGGTCACGCGGCGATGCCGCCGTGCCTTAGCTGTGTGGAGAGAACCTGGGTTATTGTCTCAGGGCCCGGTCCTGGGAGCTCCTGGTCGCCGCGTAGTGCTAGCGACGGATGCGTCCCTCACCAGATGGGGAGCGGTCATGAGTGGCCGTCCTGCCCGTGGTCTGTGGAGCGGCCGCCATCTCACTTGGCACATCAACCGCCTGGAGATGCTGGCCGTGTTTCTAGCTCTGAAACACTTTCTCCCAGACCTAAGAGGCCACCACGTGTTGGTGCGCACCAACAACACGACGGTGATCTCTTACATCAACCGCCAGGGAGGTCTGCGTTCGCGCCCCCTTTACAGGCTGGCGCTCCAGATCCTTGTGTGGTCCCAAGGGAACCTCCTCTCATTGAGAGCGGCCTACATCCCTGGTCATCTCAACGTGAGAGCGGACGCCCTGTCGAGGCAGGGGCCGGTGCCCGGAGACTCCACCCCGAGGTGGTGGAGCTCATATGGCGTATGTTCGGCAGAGCCCAGGTGGATCTGTTTGCGACGCAGGAGACGTCGCACTGTCCCCTTTGGTTCTCTCTGACTCATCCAGCTCCTCTTGGACTGGATGCCATGGTACAGCCGTGGCCGAGGCTGCGTCTGTACGCCTTCCCTCCGGTCGCTCTGCTCCCGGGAGTTCTGGAGAGAGTGCGCCGGGACGGAATTCGTCTACTGTTAGTAGCCCCGTTCTGGCCGGGCCGAGTATGGTTCTCGGACCTGATTTCCCTCCTAGATGGCTCCCCATGGGAGATTCCGATCAGGAGGGATCTTCTCTCACAGGCAGGGGGCCATCTTCACCCCCGCCCGGAGCTGTGGAAGCTGTGGGTGTGGCCTCTGAGGGGGTACAACTCCGCGCTTCCGGTCTCTCAACCGAGGTTGTGGAGACCATCCTCCAGTCCAGAGCTCCCTCTACGAGGAAACTGTACGCCCTGAAGTGGAAACTTTTCACTTCCTGGTGCGGAGACCGCCGGCTTGACCCTGTTCACTGCCCAGTTGGTACAGTGCTGGAGTTCTTACAGGCCCGCCTCTCCGCGGGGCTGACCCACTCCACCCTGAAGGTGTACGTGGCAGCTATTGCGGCCTGCCACGCCCCTCTCGATGGCCAGTCAGTGGGCAGGCACCCCTGGGTGACACGTTTCCTCCGCGGTGCGCTGAGGATCAGACCTCCAGCTCGATCTCGGGTCCCCTCGTGGGACCTGGCCGTGGTTTTAGAGGCTCTCTGCAAACCCCCCTTCGAGCCCATAGAGGAGATTTCGGACCGTCTTCTGACGTTGAAAACTGCCTTTCTCTTGGCAATTTCCTCTCTTAGGAGAGTGGGGGATCTTCAGGCCCTCTCGGTGGCCCCTTCCTATTTAGACTTTGCGCCTGGTTTGGCCAAAGCATTCTTGTACCCCCGAGCGGGGTACGTACCGAAAGTTCCCTCCTCGGCACCACGGCCGGTCGTGCTGCAGGCTTTCTGTCCTCCTCCCTTCAGGGAGCCCGACCATCGGAAGCTCAACAGTACGTCCACAGAACTGCCCTGTGGAGAAAGGCGGACTAGTTGCTTGTGTGCTTTGGTCCCCCTAAGAGGGGTTTTCCTGCTTCTAAGCAGACCCTCAGCCGGTGGATTGTAGAATCCATTTCTCTGGCTTTCGAGTCCTCTGGTCTCCCCAGTCCCCTGGGGGTCAAGGCTCACTCTACCCGAGGGGTGGCGGCCTCTAAGGCCTTTCTGGCAGGTGTGTCCTTACAGGACATCTGCAATGCGGCGGGATGGCCCACGCCCCTGACCTTTGCCAGGTTTTATGACCTAGATACCCGAGCCACTCCCGGCTCCTCTGTCCTTGTGCCTTAGGCTTGCCTCCTCCTGGAGGCAGGGACTTGTAAGTCTGGCGGCGTGGGTATACTCGTTCCCATAGCGTTTCGTGACGCAGCTCGAGTTCCTGAAGGGGAACGTGTCCAGGTTACGTATGTGGGAACGAGATGCTGCGTCTCGGTGCCACACTTCCGGCGTCCCTGCGGCGCTTGCTTAATTTTCCAGTAAGCTAACGCGGGGCTCGCCGCTCGGGCTTTTATGCTTCCGGGTCGCTACGTCACCCCACCCGTGACGTCTCACCCATCCATTGGACGGATTAGACACGTGATTCAGAGCGCGGTCACGCGGGGGCGTTCCCATAGCGTTTCGTGACGCAGCATCTCGTTCCCTCGGGGAACCATGGTTACATACGTAACCTGGAGACGTTATTTTGATTTACTTCTATGTCAAAAAAGGTTTAGTAATATATAATATTTATAATAATAAGCAAGCACTACATCTTCAGTCAGCTGAGGCATTTACGGCTTACGGGCTATGTGCAAACAGACTAGCCCATCCTCCATTTATATATAGACATTTCTTTGATCATAATTGAATGATTAGTTTTATTGTCTTAATTTATGGATTTGTGTTGGCTAACTTCCTTTACTTTTTTATATTCTTTAATTGATGACAATAATACAATTTTTTTTAAATACAAATTTAACCAAATTTTTTCTCAATGGTATTCTTAGTCCCTGACCTAGTGAACCTAGTATGTGTTTTTGATAGAGACTCCAATGCACTTCTATAAGTTGCTCTGGATATGGGCATCTGCTAAATGCTGTACATGTAATAAAAATAAGCAATTTAAATTTGGCAGTATATTCCAGATATAAAAGTCCAGTAATCCATGCTAATGATATGATTTGAAGTCAAGGTTTACATTAGTTAGCCTTCCTATTCATAAATTTACACACATTCTGGAGCATGAGTAGAATACAACATTGTCATGAATGCCAAATTTCTTGTGTAAACAAATCCATTCACATCAAGTTTGATAAATGAGTCCCAATAATTGTACATAAATTGTGAAATTTCTTGAATTATGGCCAGATAAAAGACCTTTAGTCCTTTAGCTCACACCTCTGAATGATTATACCCACCGTGTTAAAATCTGATTAGCTAGTTAATGTGATCTGATATTTTACTCCAAGTCTGTTAAACAAAGTCTGTTAAAGGATTCACTCAGGATTCTGGATATGCTACATGTGGTGTACAGTCTTACAATTTGTTCCAAAATATCAGCGTAAATTCTGAGAAAATTCTGAGTAAATTCTGACAAAGAGCTCCTTTCACCCACCTTTTTTGGTTTCACACGCAGGAACAAAACAGGAAGTGATCAAGAAAACACACAGATGAGAATAAACAGAAAATATGCCCATGTATTTATTTATTTTATTATTATTTTTTTTTTGAGAACTGCCACCAATGTAAGAACCAATATGGTCACCCTAGGAAATTCATTCTGCATGGCATAAATTCTTTAGAATTATGTCATTCTCTTCAATTATTTAACAAGGTTACCAGTCATACCTTTCTTTACAACTTAGTAAATTAAATATCCAAAGAAAATAAACCACATTGTCCCTTTGTATGAAATAAACATGGTCTCTTGCTTGTAAATTCACATGTCTGCATTTATATGAATTTACTTGACTGAATTTGCATGAAAAGTTAAGAAACAGTGTTAGTGACCATACCTTTCTTACAACTTCATTTATATGAAATACAAAAAAATCCAAGGTCAATTCCCTCAATCATTGTCGAATTCTTCGTAATTTTCCATGAGTTAAGGTGGTGCACCACCTTGACAGAACAGTCTTTAAGTTATCCAAGTGTTATGAAATGTCCAAAAGTTGTTCTGAGCTTTAATGCTGTCATGAAGCAGACAGACAGATGCAAGTGCAGGGTTTCTGGTTTTATTAAATCCAGTGTAGCAAACAAACAAAAGAGCTAGGCAATAGTCAGAAACGTGAGGCAGGCAAATTGTCAGGAGATCAACAAACAGGCATAAACAAGACAAGTCTAAATCAGGAAACACAAAGCAGGCTACGATCAAAACACAAATCATGACAGGCAGATAAGAAAGCCTTAGAATCATTACAGACACAATGCTAGAGTGAGACTTTGAAAACTGACAGTCGAGGTTATTTAAAGAGGAGTTACATTGTTAATCAGAAGACTTTGAACTGGGATAGGAGCTTGACTGGAGGTCATGTGATGAGGCTGTGGGCTGAAAGGCACGGACGTTGCATACGGACATGACAAAGTTCAACACTCTGTCCTCTCCTGATTGGTTTTATGGGCAATGGCATTATAAGTAGCTCTGTTCAGTTCCCTTTTTATTTCCATACAAAACCATTTTGGATTTGCTTTTCTTGTCTCACCAAATGAGAGAAAAAGATTTGGTGGGAGGTGTAGCGTTGCCATGGTGACCCAGGGGAGGATTAATCCAAGCAGTATTCCCTCTCTCTCTCTCTCTCTCTCTCTCTCTCTCTCTCTCACATTATCCAGCAAGCTTCTCTTGATTTGTTACAAATGCCACCCTCACTTTGGGCCAGAGGAGGGAAGGAGGATGCTCTTTTGATATCGTCATGGTGACACGCCTTTCTCTACGATTGAGAGTATTTTTAAACTCTTGCGTTCTTAATGTATGGTGTGAAAGCAAGAGAGACACCGAGAGACATTGCAGTGTGTGTGGGTGTAGGTGTGTGTTGAGATAGGGGGTGGGGGTGATGTAACTTCTCAGCTGAAATTGCATATTAAAATCCTCCTGTAAGAAAACTTCTGATAAAAATAGACCTGCTGTGTTTCATTGGGACAAGAGTCTTGCTACAAGGAAGAAACATGAGGAAAACACCTACTGAGATGTTATTACATGACACTTCCCCCAGCAATGGTTAATAAAGTGCACAAAAAATTGTGAGTAACGATATTCAGTAGTATGATAGAGAACCATAAAGACCCAGGGAGAGAGGGAGTAAAAGATACAGAGTGAATGACAAGAGAAACAGTCAAAGAGAGGTACAATAAAGGAGAGCTGAAGAAAGGAAAATAAATAAAAATAGGAGTGGAAACAAGTACAAGAAAAAGTTTTAAAAAAGGAGAGATAATAATATGCATAATAACAAGAGGGACAGAGATATGAACAGCACAAAGAAAGAACACAAGATGGATAAGATAGAGGTAAAAAGAAGGAAAGAAAAAGTCAAGAAATCTAGAGAAAGCCAGAGATTTTTAAAGAAGTCTCCTGTTGTACATACTCAGATATAGTTGCTAGAATGTTTTCTTTACTAGAACTTTTTTTATGTGTACCCCTTAATCAGAACAGAGTAAACACTTTGAGGCCAATCTGAATGAAATTATTAACAGCTAATATAGTTCATGTTAGAGAATGTAACTGATTTAATTATAATAATAAATGATCTCCCAGAACTCCCTGCCAGCACTGCTTAAACCTTTGCTAAGGACTTTATGTTCCTCACATTCATGATGTACAGTACTTTCCCCCTGACTGTCTCTAACTCACATAGGCTTTGGAGGAGATCAGTAGGGTGTCCCACCCTCTTGCCAACTTCACAGCAGCCACTTTTAGTGTAAGCTTTTGTCTGTCTGGCTGTTTGAGTCACTCTCACACCAGCTGTGACAAATTCTGTTTCACATTGCTGATGAACTTTCCCAATAGTCTCAGTAACGTAAAGCTTTTTTGCTGGGACAGGATGCAAACTGACCTTGTTTGCTAAGTCCACCATGCATAAAAATTTTTCTCACTACAATGATAAGCAAAGGCTCCAATAGTACCAATTATTTATGTTAAAGGCTCCTCCCACACATATAGCATTGGTGTTACAGTCCCCTCCCATGCTGTAAGCATCAGTTTCTATGATAGAGTAAGGCTCTGAATGGAGTTATGATGAGGAGCACAAAAGGCTGCTCTCTTCAGCCTCTTTAGCCCATAGCTGCCCAAAAAGCCATAGCAATCGATGACCCTCTCTCCCTCCCTAGTGGGCAATTGTTCTCTATTTCTCACTCTTTCACTCCCTCTTTCTCCCCCTGTGGGATAGGAAGTGAGTGGAAAGTGGACCCTGCAGTGAAGGATTAACTATGGAATGCGCAAACACGCACACCCAAACTCTCTCTCTCTCTCTCTCTCTCTCTTTCCTCATTTCCCCACATTCATTCTTTCTTCACAATTACCCTTATTTTTCCGTTCATACTGAATTTTTATGCCGTTACTTTTTTCTAACAATCCTTCAGTATCTATCCTCATGGTTCAGACACGAAATAAAAAATAAAGAAATTCATGACCTTTTATAAAGAATAAGTTGCAAATGGTATTTGAATATTATGTGATTTTACATACACCCTACTGCATCAATATTTCTTATTGGAAGCACTGTCACTGAACAACTGATCCCACTCAAAAATCACAAGGTAATGTCTCTATGTAGTTAAAAACATTCCAATTCTGCATAATAATGGCTATCTTTAAATATCTAGCTATCTTTTTATAGTTATATTAAACAGTCAAAGCATATTATTATGTAACTACTGTTATTTATTTAGTAACAGCAATAAAACTAATAGGAAAGATCAGAGGTTACGAGTGTAAATAATATCAGAACCTGCTGACAGGTAGATGATAGACTTTCCATCTGTGGGCAGAGGCATTTGGATATACTTGCAAGCATTTTATTGACCACCTTATTGAGATCCAAATCGGCAGGCACAAAACTGCAGGCAGATGAGTTCAAAATGTGAGGAAACAGGGCAATGCAGGCAAAAAACAGACTAAACAAACAGAAACAGGATCAAACCACAGAATCCTGACAGTAATGATCAGAGATGCACAACAAAATGTTGGAAGAACTATGCTGTAGAAAGGAATATTGTGGCATTTATCTGTTTTCCAGTGAATGAAAATGAGGAACATGTGCAGAGAGTTAGTATGATGGTGACCAAGAGAGGTAAAGTCCAGGCTGGAGTGTTATTAGATTTAGGAGCAAATGGCATTGGATGTTAGTGTGACATTCCACACTCTGTAATGTGTAGTATGGATCTGCCTTTGTGCAGCCTTACTGCCAGTTTACCAACCCTGTAACATGCTCCGGCTTGATGAGCTTCCGATTGCATTCACCTGTGTCTCATTTCACACACGCTATAAATAGCACAGATTTGGCTGTGATATTCTGTTTGTCAATTGCCTGACCAAAGCTTCTTTTTGACTCTGCTATTGACTGGCTATTTGGATTTGTCCACCTTGTAATAAAGTCTGCCTGCACTTGCAACTGTCTCTGCCACTATCATAGAATAAAGGATAATCAACTTAAACTGTACAGTCATGTGTTAGAAAACCACTGATTGGTAACCTTTCCAATTTTGGTGAGCCTTTGACCACTGAAGACAACTGTGACCACTTGCCTGACAGGAGTGGAACCCAATGTGGCCTTCTATTGTCATAGTTCATCCCCCTGAATATTTAACGTGCCTTCTGAGATGCTATTCTGCTCACTAAAGTGTAGTTATTGAGTTACCATAGCCTTCCTGTCAGCTTGGCCATGCTCTTCTGATCTCTTTCATCAACAAGGTGTTTCTGCCAGCAGACCTGCTGTTCAGTGGATGTTTTTTGTTTTACTCACCATTTTGTGTAAACTCTGTAGACTGTTGCAGATGAAAATATCAGGAGATCAGCAGTTTCTGAAAAATTCAAACCAGCCCATCTGGCACCAACAACCATGCCATGGTCAAAATTCCTGAGATCACATGTGAGAAGAACAAATCTACGTTTTCAACCTTTTTTCTTTTTGGTATCACTAACAGAACAAGGGACCTTTGACCTTAATCAACATTGTAAAAGGTCACTAGCTCACATAAATAGCAAGGTGATTAACCATGTATTGCTTTATATGTCATGTATGACAGGAAGATCAATACAAAATTCAATCAGCAGCCAGTGCAGGGTGGAAAAAACTGGTCAAATAAAAGCTCTAGTAAGAACATTACAAAAGACCATTTCTGCAGTTACTGCTAGTTATTACCATTGTCCTGATTTCAATTCTCCTTCGAGTGAGTTTTATAGTTTAGACTGAATTAATCCATGTACATAACTGTAATGTTGCAGGTTTGTGTCCTAATGTGTTGGACAATGTTCACTTGTGACTACATTTTTTTCATATGCACAAATTCATAATCCTTAAAAATGTACAGCAAATTTTAGTAGTTTGAGCTGGTCTTGAAGAGGCCATAATGCAGAAATATTATAGTGAACGAGATAATATAGACAATAGCATTATTATTAATGTGAGAACAGTAATGTAAGAATTTTGATGGACTTTTTAAAGACCACCCTGCCCATGTGAGCAAAGAGCTAATGACGATACTGGAATATAATAAAGCAGGAAACAATTGAAAGAATAAAGGGGGCAGGGAGGAAAATGAACAGAGCAAGAGATACATGGAGAAGGACATGCAGAGAGAGAGAGAGAACAACATAGACAAAGGAACAGAAAACAGACACTGTGAGACAGAGAAACAGAAAGAACTGTGACAGGATGAGACAATGAGAAAAATGGAGAAGAGAGAAAGAGAAATAGAGACAAATAGAAAAAGAAACAAATAAACAAACAAGAAACAGAAAGAGAAGGAATGCATCAACACATGTTCCGCTGATTTGTCAGCCCACATTTTTCATAACTGTAGGTTTGCGCAGTGCTCCTGATGATTGGTGCAGTTAATCCGCTCTCGTTCAGAGGAGACTGATTGGCTGTATGTGTGTGCGTGCGTGTGTGTAGGTGTGTGTGTGTGTGTGATTTAAGGTTCCAGTCTGGTGCTGTTTCAGGTCATTTCATAATTGGCACTTTTTGTCCTAAACCACACCACCTCCCATGCTCTCTCTCTCTCTCTCTCTCTCTCTCTCTCTCTCTCTCCTCATTTCCCCACCCTCTCCTCATTCTCTCACCCACTCATTCACTCACTCACACACACACACACACACACACACACACACACACACTAACAAATCGCATCTTCACCAATTTAATTGGTAGCTGTCCATTGGACTAGTGTCTTCATTAGTGCTCAAATGCCATTCCTTTTACACACACACACACACACAGTGCATAAAGGTCACTGAAGTTCCTTGCTATTTAATGCATGATCTATGTACTTAAATCCAAAGCATGAAAGAAATGTTTAAAATAAAAAAATAAAATAAAAAAAAAAAAGCAAATGAAATGTATTATTTCACCTTAATGCTATTCAGCTATGAATAAACAAAAACCTAAAAGGGTTTCCTATCAATCATACAGTATGAATGAACTATAAGACACCATGTAGCATAAATACTGAATAAATGTATGTCATTGTTAAAATGTAAATGCTGTTAGGTACATAGACATAGCTTGCATATTGGATCTAAATGCTGGTTTTTGTTTTTAGTTTTTTTTTTCCTCATTAGAAGTGTAAACATAGCAATAGTTAGCACCTGCCTTCACAGTTTGTGATGGTATGTTTTTCAAACAGTGGGAGACATTTCTAGCTTTGACGTTTCTTAGGATATGGAAACATAGATTTTGTTAATGTGCACTATTCACACTGAATTTTCTCAATGTTTAGGTTGTATAGAATCATTTATGCTGTATTTGACTTTCTATCTGGCACTACTGGCCATAATTCTCTGTAAACTTCTTGGTGTGATTTCTGTCTTTTATCAAGGGTCCTTGTATTGCTAGTAACATTCCAGGAAGGACAAGGCGTGAGCTTCCTGGCATTGCATTAAGAAACATAATAAGGAAAATCTATGACAATGAGGTAAATGTACTTTAAATGTACTATTTTATCTATGGCTGACACTTTTACCTCACTTTTACTTTAGGGTCTCACACCTATAACCATAGAATAAATATGTGATATGTAGGCCACTGCATACTAGTTGAAAGGAACCATGGGAATGTGTATACAGTACATTTTCTGCTTATTTCCTTACTAGATTGGGAAGAGGAACTTTCCAAAAATGTTTAAATAAGTTGTGCAAGAAGTCAGAAAAGTTTCCAATAAAGTTTCTGCCTCTAATGAACATTACATAAAAGGTCATTTCCATAAAATACATAAAAGAATCCAGTCATATACTTGCTCTGCTGGCACAAGTCACTGCTTTGACTGTAGAGAAGAACTGTTATGAGAAATGGTCTTACTGGTGGGTGTTGCAGCTAGGAAACCAATTTAGAGGCAAATTAGAAGAGACTGTAGTGCATGACAACACATGCATATAAAGCATGGCATGACAACCAGTGGCAAAAATTTTATGCAGTGATGATTCTAACTTTTTGGTTTACAAAGGCACCAGTGTGTCAGAAAAATAGCTGATGAGAAGTATAATGTTGTCTGTCTTTCCCAGAGAGCAAACTGATAATGTCCCAGTGCTGGCTCAGACTTGCCAACTTCATCCTTCCTGTAACACCAAAGAACGACGGCAATAAACTAATCTGAAATTGTTTCATGGAACACAATCACAATTTAACACTGATGAGAATTTAATTCAGGGAGAAATTTGGGAAAATAAACATTAGCCTCGAGTTTAAGTCAGCTTGAAAGTGTCAAGCTTACAGTTGGGCCACATTTGGCTCATAATGCACTTGCCAGTGCAACTGAGCCTTACTGCCTAAATACAACAACCAATAACTTAAACAAAAAATGGTATTTCACAGTGATCCATTTAAATTAAACAGTGCTATGCATGGTGCATACACTGTTGTATTTGCATTGAGTAAGAAAAAAAGCATTAAAATAATAATGATTTTTCTTTCAATTCTTCAAATACCATTGGCCTATATTTTAATGTGATTCCAATAAAATGAATGAAGTGGAAAAATAAATAAATAAATAGATTGCCAAGTATACATATAGTTTATTGCATACGCATGTCTAGTTCCTAACAGTTCATGGTACCTAACTGGTCTCTATAATACAATAAAGAGCATGTGTTTCTAGCATGAATTAGTGAGAGGATTTCTTTCATTCTTTTGCTACAATGTTACATTAACATTAAATGTGGCTTTTCAGAGACCTTAGCACTAGTGTAACCTTAGCAGTAGTGTAACGTTGCTTCAGTCCCTGAAAATATTATTAGTACAGCTTTCAAATCAACTTTGATGTCACTTTTTGTTTTGTTTTTTTCATCGCCAACCCTGGCAGTCTGCCTTGTGTCTTTGAGATAATTTTTAGAAGAAGTAACGATTATAATGGCTTAGTGCTTGAGCTATATTGGGGAAACTAGAAAAAAGGGAGCAATGTTACAAATAAAGAAATTCAGCAATGGAGTTCATTAAATCTCCTTAGTATCCAGCCTCAGTGAATTGCACAGTAAAGCTAATTGAGGTGGAAAATTTGAGGACAAGTCTGCCGTATATGGGCTCTCAGTGAGCAAGTGAATACATAGGAAGTATCATCTCTAGAATATAGGGATTTTCTGAGACTTAAAACCTTGAGGCACTAGACAATTGTAGTTATTCCACTAAATTGGTGTCTAAAACAATGAAACATGTTTTCTTCCATAAAAGAGCATGGGTTGGATGAAACATACTTAGGCCATGTTTTAGTTTTTCAATAAAACTGAAACTAATTTGCCATACATTCCCCTCCGATGGGATGGGATGTATTGGGATGACAAGGCCAATTCCCAAGTATGAATATGAATATCAATTTAAATAGTTACATCTACATGTGTTAAACAACTTAGAACATGCCACCTTTGGTGCCAGACCACTCAATTTGTAGATGAACAAAATTATAGGAACAGATAGTCTTAAAAGTAAATTAAAGTAAATAACACTTAATATTTGTTGCATATCCCTTGCTTGCAATAATTACATCAAGCCAGTAACCCACTGACATCTCCAAACTGTTGCATTCTTCTTTTGTGATGCTCTTCCAGGCTTTAAGTTATTTGTTTTGGAGGGTTTCTCCCTTCAGTTTCCACTTCAGAAGGTGAAATGCATGCTCAATTGGGTTAAGGTCTGATGATTGACTTGGCCAGTCTAAAACCTTCCACTCCCCCCACCCTGCACCCCCACCCATGAAGACCTTTGTTGTTTTGGCAGCATGTTTGTCATTGTCTTGCTGGATGATGAAGTTCCTGTCAATTAGATTGGATGCATTTCTCTGTAAATTGGCAGATAGAATGTTTCTATAAACTTCTGAATTCATTCTACTGCTACTATCATGAGTTACATTATCAGTAAAGATAGTGAGCCCCTTCCAGAAGCAGCCATGTAAGCCCAAGCCATGACACTACCTCCACCATGGTTGACCGA
This sequence comes from Pangasianodon hypophthalmus, assembly GCF_027358585.1. NCBI lineage: Eukaryota > Metazoa > Chordata > Actinopteri > Siluriformes > Pangasiidae > Pangasianodon > Pangasianodon hypophthalmus. Next base: position 12,406,251 of record NC_069727.1, read on the forward strand.
TGAGCTTGTAGGTTTTGGATCATAAGAAGATCCTTTCTTTCTCTACACTTTGGCCTTTCTATCACTTTGGTAGAGTTTAATCTTAGTCTCATCAGTCCATAAAACTCTGTTTGAGAGCTTTTGTGTCTCATCTATGTATTTCTTTGTGAATTCCAATATGGTCTTCTGATTATTAATGCAGATGAGTGGTTTGCATCTTGTGGTATGACCTCTATATTTCTGCTCTCGCAGTCTTCTTCAAATGGTGGATTGTGATACCTTCACCCCAGCCCTATGGAGGTTGTTGGTGATGTCATTGACTGTTGTTTTGGGGTTTTTCTTCATAGTTCTCACAAGTTTTCTGCCATCAGTTGCTGTTGTTTTCCTTGGCTGGCCTGTTCGATGTCTGGTTGTTAGTACACCAGTGGTTTCTTTTTTAATACATTCCAAATTGTTGTATTGGCTATGCTCAGTGCTTGTGCAATGGCTCTGATAAATTTTCCCTCTTTTCTCAGCTTCAGAATGGCTTTCTTTTCTCCCATTGACAGCTTTCTGGTCTTCATGGTGGTTTATCCTTTTTAACAACAAATACAGTCTTCACAGGCAAAAACCAGGGCTCAAACGGAAAGTAGACATTCAGAGCTATTAGTTCTTTAAACAATCAATCTAACAGGGCACATCCAGGCAACAAGAACATCTACATGAGATCTATGGTATCATATTCATCTTTTGATCTCAAACCCAAATGTCTCCAGTGTATAGCAAAAATAAAAGAATTGGCCTTGCCATTTCCATTAATTTGGAGGGGACTATATAACATTGGTGTCATAATCACCAATCTTCAGGGAACTTCAACTCCCAAAACTCACCACCATCGGCAACACATATGTGGCGCTCCCCAGCCTCTCAGTTTGTAACACTTGTTACTAAGTTATGTTTGCATCTTTGTCTACATTTTTAAGCCTTGTTTTCATTTTGGACTTGCAGTTGTTTACTCCTTTGTATGCTCTTCACTTTGTTTTCTGGTTTTGTGATTTCTCTTTTATCCCCCAAGTCTGTTTAATCTGGGTTTTGACCCATCACCTGGATTTTGGATTTTTGCCTTTGCAGTTCTTGGATTGTTCTGCTTCTCTTTCATTATTATCAAAGCCTCCCATCCTTTTTTTGTAACCTGCATGCATTTCCTCCATTTATTTCAACTGAATTACTTTCATCAGTTAGTTGATTTTCTTTCTGAGGTATGAAACTAGGAAATAGGGTTTAGTTGAAATAAATACTCTCCATAAATTAGTCATGACCAATTCTCACCCATCAGGCAGCTCTCCCCATCACACCACAGCTACCAACCAGAGTGGGCAAAGGCTATCATATGCTTCCTCCAAGGAAGCCATCCAACCGCATCTTTTCAAACTGCTGCTCATGCAACATCAGGGGGCAGCGTAACATACTCAGAGGAAAGTGCTATCCACCCATTTCCGCATGCATGAGCTCACAGACACCAATGAGATGCTAGTGTTGCTGTGATTGATAGGGGACAGAAAGAATGTCACCCCTCCCTCCCTGAGAAGAAGGGCTAATAAACTATTCAACTGTATGCATTGCTAGGTGATAACTGATTAAAAGAATTTTTTAAATGTATGTCTCCTCAATACTCAGAAACTGGACTGAAGGAACACACACAAATACATATATACACACACAACTGAGCATCCTCCATCCTCTCTGAAATCTTTTTTTTTGCACATGTTTATGCTGCTACAAATACTTATTACTGTACATAGGCTGCTACTCTTATGTTTACACTTATGTTTACACTATTTCAGCTGTCTTGTACTCTTTGCACTATTGTCACTAGGTTCACTTTTAAACAGAACTGTGTACTGGTCGGCACTGCACTGGGACTTACTGTGCCCACTGTCTGTCCCAGTAGTCATTGTACTGTCTTGTACTGTCTTGTGCTGTCTGCACATGTTTGCACTTGTGCACTTTAAGTATAAATTACGTAGTCCCTTGTAGTTCTGTGTTGTTCTGTGTTGTCTTATGTAGCACCTTGGTCCTGGAGAAACGTTGTTTCGTTTCACTATGTACTTGTATATGGCTGAAATGACAATAAACTCCACTTGAACTTAAACTTGTTTTCCAAATGTTGAAACTAGGCTATATAATGTTAAGAAAGAGATTTCAGTAAGACTTTTCTCTGCTAAGAACATACGCTCCTTTGTCTCCCATCTCTCTTGTCTTTGTGTCCCATCAACCTTTCTCTATGCTGAGTGATACACTAAAGACCAAGCTCACACTAAAGACCAATCTCTAGCACATTTCTTACACGTCCATTTTCAGTCCTGTGAGATGCGATCCTACAGACTCTGTACAGTGTTGCATGTAGAATGGAGGAATGAATGTTCAGAAAACAGAGGGGTGTCTCAGAACAGCATGACCTTAAGTGGATTTTTCATCTACGATATCAGCTTAAGTGAAGATCAGCATTAAGTCCAGTGCCACTGTCTGACAGTTTGATGTAACCACAGTATGTCATCCTGAAATTCATGTTTTGTGCTGTTAATACTAAATACTAAATGAAAAAAAAACTCAAAACACAATGGAATGGCATATTTGTGGGCAATATTAAACAATAATTAAACTCCATTAATTATATAGTGATATATTATATGGAAGTATGAACGACTTTAGAATGGATTAAATTACAAATTACATTTACTTAGTGAAGAGTAATCATAGCAGATTAGATATTGATATGATTAGATATGCGATCTCTGGAAGATAGGGTGAACACATTTCCCTCACCACTTTCTGTAAGATCACATTAATATACAAGGTAAACAGGGCTTTGGTGTGCCACATAAGGCATTACCCTGTACCCTCTCACTACAGACTCTTACTAAACCACATCCCCCACTACCTGCCCAACTCCAGAATACCACCCACTTCATGGCCAGACATGCATTTTTGATGGTGCTGTACTTAGAGCTTCCAAGTGATGTACAGCAGTACACTTGGAATATAACAATTGCCAGCCTTGTCTCCAATGTTTCAGTCTGCAACACAAAAGGAGAGAGAAAGCAAGTGATTAAAGCAGGGGGCCGCACAGAGAGCCGCTCTAATACTCGCAAAGGTCCACTGCTCCAGTCCATTTGCACAATTTGCCACATTGAACCTGAGGCTGGCGCATCTCAAGGACTTTAGGACTGCATATGCTGCTGCCAAACAGTATAACTATAAATTATTATGTCATCTAAATAAGCAGTGGCATATACAGTGTGAGGCCATAGTACCTGGCCCCACTAGCCAATGTAATGTAGCTGGTGTACAAATGGAAGAGTAACAAATTCGATGAAAGCAGCACAGGAAGAAGAAACACATTTTCCCTTGAACTTTGGCAAGAGGGGAATCTGCCAGTTGCCCTTGGTGAAATCCAGGGTCAATTAATAACAAACTGTGCCTAGACAATCCAGAAGCTTGTCAGTACAAGTCATTGGGTAGGCAATCTTATTTTGACTAGCAGTTCAAGTAGAAACTGACTGTCCCATCTGCCTTGTGCACAAGCACAATGGGGCTGTCACTATGTGACTTCTAGATTACTCACGTCTCTAGATTTTTTCCCAACTTGTCTTGAATCATTTTTCTTTAGTGGTCAGGCAAGTGATACACCTGGCTACACAAACCATGGTCTCCAAGTGGAATTTGAATGGAACACTATGTTCCCAACCTCTAGTGTCCAGAGCACCTGGGTCCACTTCACTTCATTGTTTGAGAAGATTGAGGTGGTAAATCTGCAGTGTGTTTCCCCTGTCCATTCTCAATACCTCACTTAGTTGTAGTTCACTTCTACAACCTTGGTGTGACCTCAGAGGGTACTTGCTGCTTGGTGAGTAATTTTGAGCTACAGATGGGAGTAATACAAGGTGTTTAGTTCTTAGTGCAAATTGTTTCAGTTGGAAGCACATATAATAGAGATCTGTTGCCTTTCCTGTGCCTGGAGCAAATTCTCCCCTGATAAGTGAAGCAGTTGGACCATCCTCACAGCTTTCTTAAAGATCTCCAACAGCCTATATAATAACTCAAAAGGGTAAAACCCTGTGAAGGCCTTGGCTACCCACCAGACATCAAATAATTGGGCTTACAACCAGTTATCTCAATTCTGGCCACACTTGTGTACAAACTTATGAATCAAATGTTTCAGTATCTTATTAAAGCACTCCAAAATCCATTGGGTTCAAAGTGGTACACACTAGTTCAGAGCAGTTTGTAAAGTTATCAGAGTTTGCATGACATAAATGTTATTCCTTGATCTAGTAGGATCTCTTTTGGGTTATCAGTTAGGGACAAAAGAGAACCTTGGCCATGCCCTTTGAAGAGATCATCCACAATGGTACTGCTTAGTCCAGGAAGACTAACACAAAGCCCTGTGCTGACTGGTCTAATGACCCAAGGAGATCCATACCGATTCTTTTAAAGAAACCTGGTCAAAAGCATCATTCAAAGTATTTTCACATGGCTGCTCCAGGGGGAATTCTGAAAGGGGGTGAGGAAACCCGGAGGGAATGCATCCACTGAAGCAAGAGTTTCCACTGCCCCATTGCTTGTTCCCACCCAACTACAGTCACAAATTGCACTAGTTTGTCTACCACCCAAACCTCACTCCACTTTATTTGTCAGAATCCACCCACTTCTAAATCAGTAGCTAGGTGACCAAAGAAATGGGGGGACTAACCAGCATCTTTATTCCATGTGTCTGGCCCTGCTGTTAAATTTTGAGAGGCACCAGAAGATACATGAGCCCATCCCCATGTACACACATCACATTCATCTCACAACACCTTTCCAATGTCTTGTCCTCAATCATGCAAGTGTGTGCACAGGTGTTTGTGTGTGTGTGTGTGTGTGTGTTTACATGAGTGCACTTTGTAGTCACAAAAAATAAAGGATGTCTGTATGTGTTTAAATATTTGTGCATGCAAAAGCAAAAGTACATACATAAGCAAATGTTGATCAGTGTGTATTAAAGCATTTGTGTGTGCAAGAGGCAGAGAGAGTGTGTCTGTGTGTAAAAAGGGTATATTAAATCGACACTAACCTCGCAGGTGAGGCGAGGCTGACACAATGAGAACTTCCCACGGAGATATAACCCCCTTTTAATTAAATCTGTAGCTGTGGACTTGGCTGCCACTGTGTGTGTGTGTCTAGCTGTCTGTGCCAGGTGTGTATGTGTGTGTCTCAAGCTCACAGTCCCAGCATTGACTAATGAGTTGTCCTGTTGGTACCCTGGTCACATCAAGAGCTGTGTGTGTGCGACAGGCTCTGGGGTGGAGGAAAGACGACTAATTGAAATTCGGGGACAGAGTAACACACACACACAGACACACAAACACACACAAACACAGGGACAGGAAGGGGGAAGGATACACACTCAGGCCTCTCAGTCCAACCATCACAAAGCAGTGAAAGAGTCCATTGTGCTCTTTTATCAGAAGAGGTACCAGTGAGAGAGAGAGAGAGAGAGAGAGACTGAAGGAGTGTAATGGATGGAGAGTCAAAATGAGAGGATTGCAATTTAAAGCAATATCTGTCAGTTTTAGAAGTGCTATAGAAGATATAGCCCTGATTTCCCAGCAGCAGTATTACCTGGAGAGAGGACAATACTGAATTAGAGTATAGGCAAAGGGGATCATGTTCATCATACAGGCCAGTTTGTCTCTTTTGACAAATACCCTATAAGTGGATATCTAGGGCTCAAAAGCATCGCTTATTTGTTTAACAATAACGTATGGATAATTTGGTTGAGCAAGTATTTTTCCCGTTTGCATTCTGTTGTGTTTTAGAGATTTTGCCAGAGATTTTTTGGTCACAGAAGGGAGGGTGATAATCTGCCAATACAGTGGTATTTTGAACTCACTTTGATCCCAAACTGTGCAAATTTTACCAGCTCTTAGACCTTGTAAATTATGTAAGTCAACCTGTTATTTGTAATACTATAAATGTGAAGTCTAATTGTATGTAGTTTTGCTGTGCTGAGCTTCCAGCACAAACCTGTGTTTTTCAACAGAATTAGAGGATGTGATTTGATTGGATATTGCAGGAATGTGCCTAATAACACTTATTGATTATTTACTCTGATGTATTTACTCTAGCCTAGACCCTTTTTACATCTGTGACTGTTACGGGTTACCGCAACAACGGGCACAAAAATTTAAAGAATATGTGAAACCATTTTGTTTACTCTTTAGCATATTTCAGTCAGTAACAACTTAACTGCTCTAGTTTACACTATCACACACATAAACATGAGAAGATAACTAAAAAAAACCTCTAACTTCTGCACACATTTTCTTCAGTATGAACAGTGATGTCAGTTTGTGCAGGTGTCTTTTGTATGTCCCACAAATTTATGGACATGGATGAACACATCTCTCAGGTCCTCTAAAGTTTGGTTGGACCGACGACTCCTTCCAGAGCAGCCTGATTGGGTTAATGTTGGGTAACTGAGCAGGACATTATTTTATACATGTCCTCCTTCCTCTACAAATATCTCTTTTTGTGCTTGCGTTTATTTATTTCTGAGGTGTATTTTAAAAACCTGGAAATTTCAGAAAAAGTGTCTGAAAATTTGTGACAGGCCATGTAATAATCATAATGAGAAAACTAATATGTGTGTAATCATGAAGATGTGAGAGACTTTGTACCTGCCAGAACCAGTGAAGGAGGCATGGCTGGTGGGTTTGTCACTTGGAGAGAGAAACCCACAGTGCCAAAAGAAATTTATTTGGTAATTTTTCTAAATAAGAGAACAAAGAGCAAAGAGTTGTGCGTGTGGAATGGGATTTTACCAATACAGAGGTGACTTTTTCCTGATACACATTGTCTTTTTTTTAATCATTATTGAGTACATTTTTACAATGATCCTCTCTCTTTAACATAATTTTATAACCCCATGAGTTTGTCAGTAATATGACACCTCGGATAGATCATCAATCTCTTGAAAGAAAACATTTTACATAATAATTTTAATAATAATTAGTTTGATTATAGACCTGCTATGTGTCAGATTATAGACCTGCTATGTGTCAGAAATATCAGTCATCTCTATCACATGCTGATGTATTTAAAGGCTTTATGATATTGTCCTTATTCGGCTTTATGTATTTGCTGTCATTACCGATATTAGCTTCAGTGGGTAGTTCTTTATTTTGAGGCACTCTATGTCTGTGTGAGTGATAGCAGGTATCAGTAAGCACCGTCTCTGTGAGGAGATGAGTGGACATATTGTGCCACTCCAGAGCGGCTTAACTTAATCAGAATGGTCCTAAATCCATTCAAGCCGAGCAGGAGGTCTCGAGGGTGCCGCACGATCAGATTATCATCTCTAATTGGATGAATATGTCCCCGTTGTCTCTCGAATTACCCATAAGTCCATTCCCTCGTCATGGATGCCACTGCATCGCTGCCAGAGGTGATGAATATTGAGCAGCTGCCAACACCTACACACCTTTAGGCACCCACTCACACAAACACACACACAGCTTTAAGCATGTGTAAATCATGGTCATACTTTGCAGTCCTATATATTATTACATTTAAATTGATTTTAAAAATGTCTGTATGTATTATTTGGCCCACATTAAGTTCATGGTGCCATTATGGATCAATGCTGACTGAATTAAAAATAAAATCAGCGAACCCTCTTGGCATTATGAAGAAACTGTCTGGCCACAAGATACATACTGTGACCTTAGTATTTTATGGTTTTATCTGCCATTCCAACTTAACTCAGATAGAACCATATAATATTAATGTCACAATATTGTGAGGTCCATTCTGATGTTATTGTGCCTAGGCACTACTATGCAATACTTCTGAGAATAATATGTCCTCCTCTGTGAGGGTCAAAAATAAAAGTTCACAGTATCACAGTTATTGTAATGCATCTTGTACCTGTCACTGTGTGTGTGTGTGTGTGCGTGTGTGGGGGAGAGAGAGAGAGAGAGAGAGAGCAATAAAGATGTAAGCATTCACACTATCTTTGAGTGTTTGAGAGTGTTAAACTTCCACAAAGCCATAGCCACCAATTGCCAAGAGTTTAATGGACTGCAATTGGTCCAGTTCTCAGAGTAGGGAGGGTGACATTACTCTTTCCCCTGTTGATTAAAGCAACACTAACCAATCGTGGGTACTACATGGGATCTGTGACCTCGCAAGCAGAAGAAGAGTAGGAAATAGCCAATCTAAATCCTCTTTCATACACCATGTAGCAGACATGTAGAGTGATAGTCACATATCTCTAGTGGATGTTCATATAGTTGAGGCTAAAAGTTTACATACAGCTCAAAATATTTACTGTTTCACAGGGATAAAAACATCATATTTAGAACACTTTCCGAATGCTGTAGGATTCCACAAAGAAACCTTTCAAGAATTTTGAAAGAAATTCATAGACCTGAAGGCATGAAGGCTCAGATGAAGACCTGAAGGCTCAGATGATGCTACAAGGCCCTCACGACAGCCCAAGGTCCTAGCCCCTCTCATGATGTTCGAGCAAGACGCATGGAGGATATATGTGTATATGTGGATATAGCATATAAGATGCTGAAGGTTTTTGTCTGAAATGCATACCCCCTTTGGACCCCTGCATCGCATCACTGGTGGTATCACCAGATGAAACATTATGTTCTGAGGTCCAGTACTGAGCAGACATATGTACCAATGACTCGCTAGCAAGGGCTCATGATATCACAGAGCATCTAATGTGCATGGGTAACTGTATGTTGATTTTCCATCTAGAGTTGGAGAAGTTACTCCAGATGTTAGAAGCCGGCTTCTCCACTACAGAGCTGATGAAGACCTTGCTTCTAACAGCAGGATACATGGCTCGAGAGTTTGGGAAACTCTTTGCCAATTTGGCTAACACACATACTCCAGTGTGGCTGTCCACACTGCCTGAAGCAGGCAAGATGGCTCTTCTCAGTTTGCTCTGTGTCATTATATTATTATGATATATGAGCTAATATGTTAGTCATATTAGCTCATATGATCATATTAGCATTTTTAAAGGGAGCTAAACATCTTTGCCTACCATGCTCCAAAACCTCCCCCTCATGTTGGGGTCCCATAAACCCTTTCTACAAGCTCAGTCAGGAGGGTGATCTGAAATTGGTATCATTGAAGACTTCCTTTCTTCTGGTGATTACTTCTGCAAGAGGGGTAGGAAAGTCCCATACCTTGGTGATAAGCTCTTCATGGCCCTACATGCTTTGGTAGCCAGATGATTCTGGAGCCCCCTCATGAGTTATTAATTCATTTATTCCACCTTATCCAGATAAGCACTGAGGTATTCTGTAAAGGGGTAATATCTCAATGTATACTCTATGCTTCATTAGAAATCAGCTTTATTGTGGTCAGAGTCCTGGTGTATCTGGAGCTTAACCCAGGAGCACTGGATATGAGGGCACTAGTCCATCACAGGGTACCATGCACACAAATTCACACCTAGAGGCAATTTAGAGTAGCTAGTCCACCTACCAAAATGTCTTGACAGATGGGAGGAAACCACAGAACTTGGAGAAGACCCATGTGCTCATATGTGAAACTCCAAATAGACAGGAGCTCAGGACTGCAGCAACACTACTCACTGCACCACTTTGCCTCCTTTCATAAATTATATATGTGTTAATTTGTGTGTAAAAATAAGTTATTCTATTAAGCTTTGCCTATTAACTCATATCATCCAAGAACTGCTGCTGAGATTGTAACCAAAAAAAACATAACCTCATTAGAATTAATGCAGTGATTGCACTGTGTAGTTAGTATAATCAATAAATGCAGTAAAATACAGTAAAATTATGTTTAGAGAACAACAGAGATGCAAGTAATTCTGACTGGAACTCTCACCTCAAACTGAAGCTAATAATGCCAGAGAATGTATGTTAGCAATTTGGTGTTTTTGCTAGTCACATATGTTCTCAATTTTTAAAATCTAGAGTATTATTTAGGAGCTAGTATCATTTCCTACATTCATTTTGCCACTGCTGTGGCCTTTGCAGCACACCAGATGGACTGATCAGTGTCACCATGACTGACTGGGTCAACCTGTCTCTGGTATGACTCATACTGGCTTTCTTTGGGAGGATAAAAAGGAATGGGAAAGTTCTTTAAAGTGATCAACTTTACATCATTGATGCTTCATACATCAACAGCTGAAAAGCTAATAATCCTGTAGGCTCCTGCAAAATTGTAACTGTTTCAAATTTGCAAATTCAAATGACACATTATGCAGTATGGGAGAGCCAGCATCATTATAATATGGAGCAATTGTAATTGTATGTTTTCTGTACTACGCATATGCAACAGTGATTTCATTACATCCATATACAAATACATCACTTCTTAGTGTCTGTTTGAAAAAAAAACAGCAGGATTTGTTCACTCTATTTTCCTAATATTATTTCATTCTTACTTTTCAAAAACTGAAATTTGTGCAATCGTGTACACTTATCCACACTTATCTACACCGATAGCATAGTTTTCAGAGTTTTTGTATGCGAGGTGATTAACAGAGTTTTTGAGGTGATTAACTCAAACCAAAAGTGTTACAATTGTACAGCCTCTCCCCAGTATATTTTCCCAATACTTTAATGTCAAACAGTGACATTTGGACTAAATGGAAATAAAAGATCACTGTGCAGCACTTCACATCACTGAGCCTTCAAATCAGCTTCCAAAGGAACAGCTGATTTTTTAAAAAAGTGTGTAATCATTTAGGCATGTAGTTTGGATGATACTCATCTGGTGTCTACACATAGGCTTACTTGTAACTAGCTAGTAGGTCTAGGGCACAACTAACACACCAAACATATCTTAGCTGATAAATTGTGTAATTTTGGTTTGAACTATACCTGTAAAATGTCAAATTTAAATATATAGAATTAATATCTTTATTGCACTTCAATTAACTTCACACCTGATCTAAACTATCATCTTCACTGGTACAGTTCTACATCATTATTTGTATGTTTACTTATTTTTAAATTACTGATTCACTTTTTTATTTTTTGTATATATATATATATATATATATATATATATATATATATATATATATATATATATATATATATATATATATATTATATACTGTATAGGTACATATTTATTTTATTTTATTCTTTCCTTCTTTCTTTCTTTCTTTCTTGAGAGCAATTGTAACATGGCAAAGCAGTTTCCCCCTAGGATTAATAAAGTTCTTTGAATCTTGAATCTTGAATCTTGACCATCGTTAGTTTACATACAAGAGAGCTAGCAAAAGGTCTAGAGTTGATTCTAGGTATGGTATTTAGATCTCCAATATATTGCCTATGAAAGTTAAAGAGAGAGAGAGAGAGACAGACAGAGAGAAAGACACTGAAGGAGTGTAAAAATAATAAGTGGTTTGCCATAACAGCCACTGATGTAACCATACAAATTCACTCCCCCACTCCTCGTTGCGAGGCAAGAGGTCTGGCTCTGTGTTCCGGTTTGGACTGCCCTCTTGTTCAGCTCTCTTTTTCTTGCATGTATGTGTGTGTGTGTGTGGGAGACGCTTATGCAACCACTTCCGGAAATAAAGAGCGCTTGAGTCTCCAACTCTGTGGCTTGTCTTGGCTGCACTCTAAATCAGTGCTCTAAGCAGCCAGTCTTCTTCTGCCTCTGAGTGAATAATAATAATAATAGTAATTATTATTATTATTATTATTATTATTATTAATGTTGTACAGCAACAACGACAACAACAATAATAATAATAATAATAATAATAATAATAATAATAATGTTTGCACTCACATGTAATTTCCAAAATCACTCTAATTTTGCCTTCTAGTTTAGTCTGATGCTACTCTTGTTTTTCTGCTGTTGACCTAAATTTGTATTTGCATTTATGTAGCCCTGTGCATGTAGTCACTGTGCTTAGTTTTACATTGATCCTTGGGACACAAATAATGTCTTTTTAACTTTCAAAACATAACAAATGCTGCTCACTCGGTCATGTCTGAAACAAATGTTTGCAAATAACATTGCCTACAGATACATCCATATGTGGATTTTTAAAAGCTCTGTACATGTATCCTTTGTCCCACATGTTCCATAATCCTGTTGCTAGCCACTATTATACAACAGAATTGAAAAACAGAATTTAATTGAATTGGCCAGATTCAACTGCAAGCTAATATATATATATATATATATATATATATATATATATATATATATATATATATATATATATATATATATATATATATATATATATATATATATATATATATATATATATAAATTAGCTTGCAGTTGAATATATATATATATATATATATATATATATATATATATATATATATATATATATATGATGTTATTAACCCATCAATGGTTTTAGTGAGTGGAGTCCTGGTTTGGCGGGATGATATGGTTTTATATATATGTATGCATAAAATAAACAAAACATCACTGGCAGGACCTCACAAGATTTTATCAAGTTACTCAGAATGGCACGCAATTTAAATTATGAATGTTTACTATATTTCTGGAATTTTCAATTTAAATTTTTCAGACTGCGTTCAACCTTGTATATATATAAGCTTTGCACATACTACCAAATCTTAGGAAGATTAGCTAACAACTCAAAAAATTACATCCGGTGATTATCTTCTCTTTTTGTTTGTCATTACATCCAGAGCACATCGCATTTCACTCTGTCTCTTGACTAAGTTTGTACCTTGTGGGTCAGTTTAGCAACTCAGATTTGACCAAAAAATATTTGTCCACAAATAATACACAGCATATTTGGTTCGCTTTATGTAGTTCCGTTGATTTAAAGTTAAATCACTTTCTCACTGCAATCCAAGAGATTGGTTGGCATTGGATCAAGATCACCTCATTCAGATGCTGTCAGAGCAGTTGTTTTGATCTGCACTCTAGTGTGATTGTTGTGTTCTCAACTACTTAAAAGAACTGCACTTCATTTCTCTCTATTATCTCCACCAGATAGGTAATGACACAATTCCATCAAGCCTCATCTCCTTTTTGGGGCTAACAAATGTTAGCACATGGCATCCAACTAGCTAGCTTATTGTTAGCTTAAAAATGTAGCTTTTTTCAACATTATTTTGCACAAGAAAAGATGAAAGGGGTTAGCAAATCGCTAACGTTACCATTACCACACTACACACTGAGCTTTAATACAGTGAGGGTAAAGATGTACACAGGTTCATCACTTAAGACAGGGCTAAGCGAAGTTATTTTACTTGCATGTTATTCAATCATGTTTTGTTATATCTTTGCCTGGAATGTACTAGGAAAGCTAGCATAGCAAGAAGCTTAGCCTTCCCCTTTCTCTCTCTCACACTCTCTTTCTCAGTGTGACTCTGGAGAGGCTATCACATCTGTTGAAAGCAACTGACGTACTGACACTATCTTCTTTTAGCCTGAAGGCCCCTTTTGCACCTCCATCTTTCCTGCTAACAATGCAGCCGGTGTGCTCTGAAAGCACTCTGTCACCTTGCTAGAATAATCTTTTTCCTCTGACTTCATTACAATGGGGTCCTAAATATGGACTCCACCTGCCAGCCCTACTCGTCAGCCACACATTTAAAGAGAAGATTCCTAGGTGTAAAGCATGTGTGTCTCTAGGTATGTGTGTATGTGAATGATAAGGGTAATTAATAGCCTCTTGCGACACTGAAGTTTGACTGATTTAAATGCCAGGAGAAGGATAATTAGTAAACATGCTCCCAGTACACACTCTCATACACACACATACCTTAGATGCTCTAATGTTGGGCATTTGTTGAAACATTTATTAATTTTGAATGACTCTTTTGAATGAATTAAGAGATTTTTAAGGGTTATTTTTTCATATACACACTAATTCAAGCACAATCTGTTGTACTTTTTTGGTTTTCCATTTTCTAAGGATGACATCATACATCATGAACTGTGAGTGCAACAGTCCAATTGTGTCATCACCTAGCCTTTTTTGATCACCTAGATTTGTGATTTCTGAAACTGAACCAAACCTGTAAATGGCAATTTCCAACCCACTGCTCTTGTGAATGTTTAACCAGAAGCCAGATTTTTTTGTTTTTACCACAGTGAGATGTACAATGTAAGTAAGCCAAAAGGCCCCTTAGGTCCAATATTCTTCTTTTACTGTTAAATTATGGGTTATAAAATTGTTAAATTGTTGAAAAGCCAAAAGGAAAACTATCTAATTAGGAGTTCTTCAATGGGGTCTGTGTAGATTGATACCCACCTCATGCATCTGATTAACTACTTATATAATTAGAAAGTAACAGTGAAATGAATTAATCACAATATGATTTTTTTTTTCAGTGTAACCATTTAGTGAGATAAAGCATAAACCTAAAACCCTCTGGAAGGTCAAGATACTGTATGTCACAGACTATAAACATTAGTGCATTTTACATACAACCATTTGTCATGGCTGTGTTGAACGTGTGAGCCATAAGATTCAGAAAATACAGTATATTAATCTCCATTAAATCAGTATTTAAAGGAGCATTAAACAACATTTCTCATTGGTTGTTTTGCATAAGAGAAGATAACATTACCTCATAAGTTGATAAATACAAATGTTAGCATTATGCTAACGTTTGCTTGATAGGAGACCCAAATAAATGGAGATGACATTTGTGGTCCTCCTTCATAGCTACAGCAATTTCACAAGTGAGACTCTATTGTACTTTATATGAGGATGGTTGTGCTTCCTTTCAGAAAACTGCTGATCTCCCGTCAGCAGGCATTGATTTATTTCATTTGGCGAATTATGACCATTACATTTCTCTTATCCAGAGTGACTTATTGTCTAATGATGCTCCACAGGTACTCTTCTTGTTATAGTGGCAAGAATGTTAGCATTTTAGCCTGACTTGTGCTTTTGCACACTTGGACATTCAGCTCAAGTTCAAGTTCAGCTGCTTGAAAGCTATAACACTATAAACACACAACATTCAGGCTTATAATGATTTATGAGAATTGTTTTTGAGAACTTGCTTTTCTTTGTAATGTGTTGCAATTAGCTGCATGGAAGTCAGTTAGCATTATATACATTTCTATGCAGGTGGGCCATCCACACAATTGCCCTGCCTGGCTCTCTAAGTGATACACACACATTTTATATATATATATATATATATATATATATATATATATATATATATATATATATATATATATATATATACTTGATTTGTTACGTAAAGCTGCTATTTAACAAATTCAAAGCCTTATACAGATTGTATTTATATATCTATCCAGGAGGAATACAGCTTATTCCATGTCCAGGTTCACCCCCTTCACAAATAGTAAATTATTTCATCTTGGAAAAATGCTGCCAGTGTTTATTCTGGTTTACTGGATTTCTTGTACTTTGATTTTTTTGAAGCACAGTTTGTTTTGTTTTTTTTGCCCATTGAAAAATTATATGGCTGCACTGGGCACTTACCAATTTCCTCTATATTTTTTCTTTCCTTACAGTCTGAGGGGAGAAAGAGATGGGGTGGAGTGAAGGAGTGTTTGGGAGTGTCTATAAAAAGACTGACGTGAAGCCAGTGTAAACACAAACAAGCACTCTGGCCTGGAGCAACAAGTTTTCTCAGCCCCTTGTGCCGATGCCATGGGTTAAACAATTGTTTTATCATGTTCTACATATTTTTCAGGTTATTTGTCAAAATTTGACTATTGCATTTCAGAACAAACATATTTAGATTAGGATTTACTGTTAGTGGAGAAAAGGCTTTTAGCATTCGTTCAACAGTCAGTTGCACTACTGTTCTAAGTATGTATATATCATTTTATACAACAATTAGTTCTGACCAATCAAACCAATTTGATTGGTCGAGCGGCATTCCAAGAGTGCTTATATATTCTATATACATTAGGATGTTTTACTGTGTGTGTATTGCTCCACTCGTCTTTGTTTGCCATGAAAAAGTCCACTTGCTTGTTCGAAATGGTTACTACAGTTGTGTTATTGACAACATCAGGCAAAAGATACTTTTCAGGAATATAACATTTAACTTAAAATATAAAAGCTTGTGAGATGAGGATGAAAAGGAAGAAGTAATGCCAATTTTACCTGAAGCACCTTCAGTGGGAATGTACAAATCATTGTGAGCTAGCTAGCCAATGGACTATCGGTGAGTGTAGCTTCTTTGGGATCTATTTCTGCAAAATAAACAGAATATTTGGCCATATTGTGTCCAAAATGACACTTACTCGATAGTAATTTCTTGTTTGTAGAACTGTTAGATAAAGGCAATATCACATTTGCAATCATGCAGTTATACCAAATATTGGCACAGCTGTGATTACCTATGGCACTTGGCCTGCAGCTGAATTACAGCCATGACGATATTCAGTATAACCGCATCCTTGCTTGTGCAATATTGCTTAAATATGTCATGTAGCTGTGATGATTTTGGTAATGGCTGAAGTTTACATGCTGAACATACTAAGCTGTTTTCATACACTATTGTTAAAGCTCTTTATTTATTGATTCATGCTCTTTAATATATTATCCACACTAATTCATTTACATTTATGGTATAATATACTAAAGGACTAGACAAATTTGTCCCAGTTTTTTTTTGTGTGTGGTTTTTTTTCACCTGTAATGAAATTCATGATAAAAAAAAAAATCTATATCACACTCAGTTTCAAGTGGTGAGTCTGCCTGAATCAATTTCTGAAATATGAAAATTGCAACTCAAGAACAAAAACTATGATTTCTCTAAAGAAGAATAGTGAGACAATAGCACTGTGTGGAAATGAGAGAATGAGGTGAGATTAATCTGATTATTATTATTTTTACTGCAAAGGAGAGACTGGTGCGATAGATAAGAAGCAGAGATAGGAAAAATAGGGAAAAAGGAAAGAGAGCGTGCAGGGTAGAGGGAGGGGGAGGATAAGGAGCAAGGAAGATTTCCTATTCCGTCAGACGGCTCGTAGCTCATTCATTATTTTGTGGAAGCAATTACCGCAGCCACCTGCTTTATCTATGGCAGTCATTGTTTCCAGAGCTGTCTGAGCTTTCCTCCCCTTCCTCTCTATCTCCCTCCTCACTCTGTCTTTCTCTTTTCTGTCTCCTTTTCTTTCTGTCTCCTACCTCTCTGTCTTCCTCTGTCCCCCATCTCTTTTCAAGTCTCATATCACTTATTTTCTAGTTTTGCTTGTGCTATTATTTTATTTATCATTGTGTGTTCTTCTCTCTCTCTCTCTCTCTCTCTCTCTCTCTCTCTCTCACACACACACACACACACACACACACACATATACTTCCTTTCTCTTTCAGTAATGGTTTCTCTGAGTGTGCAGCTTAGCCCTTGCTGATTAAAGAAATCCATTTTTGTGTGTTAATAATGAATGGATCACACACACACACATGCACTGTGCGTATCACACACGCCCCTTTTTGTTTCTCTCTTAACGAGGTCAGGGAAGCCATTCCCCAGTGGCCGTGTGTGTGTGTGTGTGTATGTGTGTGTGTCTGTGTGATTGTAATGCCATGTTATTTATAGGGTAGCATTCAGTAATCAGCCTGTAGTGAAAATCTACCCACTTATAATGGAAAAGCCAGAAAAGCAGAAGCACTCATCATCATTATGTTAACATTATAGCAGCTAAATCAATTACAACCAGCTGCCAAATGCAGACAGAGTCCTTCCAATCAGCTGTGAATGACAGAGGAGATCTTTTCAATGTTTCTATTAATCATATTTAGAAGGGGGGAAAAAACACAATTATGGAAACAAAATGTTACATTTAAGTTTATATTTCTTTCTTTTTCTTTGCCTTATGTTGACATACCGCTATTATTCAAAAACAATAGCAAACAGATAAACAGGGTCACTGAACAAGATAATCTTTATTTATTCCTTCTACAACTCAAGCCAGCTGGTTTACTTCATTCTACATACTGCCTATAGCTAGTAGTGATGTAACACAATGCCACTATCAGATTTAAACCTGCAGTTGACATGGCCTAACCTGGTTTTTATTGAACTTATGGGGGTAATTAAATATGAACCCTAACACCATGCCACAGGAAACACTAGGGGAGGGAGAAAAAAAAACCCCGAGGTAAGAATGCCAGCACTGTCAGCATGGTCTGTGAAGTCTGGATCTGACAGTTCCTCAGCCTCATCGCTCAAATTCAGGATTTGTCTCAACTAGTGATGGGCGTGGGATTGTTTTTAATCCCGCTCAAGGGGTTACTATTTTGTTTGTACCTCCCTGCAATATTTTCTGATGAATTTAGCTGGTTCTGTTTTCCAAAATATAAACGAATTAGTAGCCTAATTTAAACCACAGCACGGGCTTTCCAAAAGAAAATTTTTTTAAAAAATAGTGTGCCTCCTATTTGTGTCTGTATATGTAAGTATTAAAAGCATCTGTTCAATACAAACAATGTATTTGGTTACATCCCTAATAGATAGCATGTTTACAGGCTTGGGTATTGTGTCTTATGTAATTAGTCATCATTAACATATTAATTATGAGACATGTAAAGATCAGAGACATGTCAACATCATTCACAGCTGAGTGAAGCTCTTTGTGAAGCTACTTCAAAGTACAAGTCCATGATTTTTCATTAGATGATGATTCAAAGTTACTGTTAGAGAATGTTTTTGTGATCTGTTAATATTAACTAGCTAGCAAAAGTAACAAGCAAAATGGCACTGCAATTGCAGTGAGGGCACCATGTCAGATGGGATGGAATTAGACACCCCAGTTTAAACCTTAGAGCCTGATGAACACAATTTGCAGCCATTTTTTCGCTCAGCTTTTTTGGTTTCATAACGCAGGAACTGTTTATCACTTGCTCAAAACTCACTCCTTATACTTGATATTAGGTTTCAGTGTTTATTCACAACAGAGAGAAAATAGAGGAGTTTATTTTCACAGCCCTGGTCTGGAACATATTTCTATTTTTGTGTCTATTTGTGAGCAACTGTACTGATATCAATGTCGTAGATTTGTCGAAATCTCAGAGAAAAGTTTTATCTATAAAATTCACATGACTTTATTTCACTATCTTTGAAAGTGACATGGTGAATCTACTGTGTCACTCAAAACACAGCCAGAAGAGTATCTCTGCTCACTAGCTCTACTAGCTTTATAGTGTATAAAAATGCAGGAGATTTCAGTTGGTCGTGTGAAAGAGAGGCACACATAGCACTCAAGAAGACACAAGTAGATAAATTATACAACCAAATAATTTCACATTATTTTCACATCTAAAAAAACAAGTAAACTGATACTCACTTTTATTATAAAAATAATAATAAAATCCCATGTCATTCAGAATTATACAAAAAAAAGTGATATTTGGGCAATCTCTGGGCAAAAAAGTACAAGGAAAGCCTTGTTTTCTATCAAAGAACTTCAGCATGAAACCAAAGGGTGACAACATAAATGAAAAATATTTGTCATACACTAATTATATATTAGGGACACAAAAAACATTTATTGATGAAAATGTAATGTAAAATTGTGAGTATTTATATCAATATAACTGTGTAATCTATAATGTCCTGAAAGAACAAGGCTTGACTAGGCTTGAATGAATCCCTGTAGTGATCACAATGTTAGAAGCCTATTAATAAAGGAGGTAAATAGAGTTCTAATGGTTAAACATGGCAATGACTTTTGGGCAATTTTAGAGAAATCAGTTTCTCAGTAAATACATACATACATACATACATACATACATATATACCTACATACATACATACATACATACATATACCAGTCCATTACAGGAAACGCACACACATTACACCTTCATGATACTGGAGAAAACCCACATGAAACACAGGGAGAACATACAAAATTCCACACAGAGTAACCTCAGCTCAGGATCGAACTGTGAACCCTAGAGCTGTGAGGCAGCAGCACTATCTGTTTCATCATCATGCCAAACCCTAGGAAACCAGATCACTTTCATAATTGGTGATCTTTGGTAACTTGAATGTTTAAATATTTTCTCCTTTTCTACAACTTCATGACTTGACATTTGACCCAATATAAATGTACATATGCAAATATGGAAGTAATTTTGGTCAGCGTATTTAAACCAGTAACTAAGTCTTCTTTGGAAATGTGAAGCTGTATGCAAATACAGTGAAAACACATAAAATAAATTGTTTACATGAGTAAAGGTTACTTGTCTGGTTCACTTGTACAGTTTTTGGAAGCCATTTTACTTGATTCATTTGAGCTATTGCTTAATTTATTTGCTGTTTCTGTACCTATCAGTTTAAATTGCATGACTAACTAAGAGTAACGCAAATACATTATGACAGCTGTACTCTATCAGAGAGTGTTTTATTATGCTGAAATGAAAAAGACTGGCTTAAAACATAAAATCTGCAAAATTTTGATTTGTACATACATTGAACACTTTTGGATTACTTTAAAAACAATAGTGTGGCCAAAAAAATCTAGAGTTTTGGTGCCTGGTGTTTAAGTTTGCCCTGGAAATACAAAGTACAAGTAATAGAATGCATCCAAAATTTCCATAAATTCATGCCTGATATTGAAAATCATCCAAAATCTCCATATGTTTATATCTCCATAATGCTCTATACATTCTACACACTGCAGGTAAAAAATCATTTTAAAGCTTAGTAGTAACTTGCTTAGTAGTAACTTAGTAGCTACTACTAGTACTTCTAGTAACTTAGTAATTACTAATAGTAGTAGTAAATACTAAGCTTTGATTTTTTTTTTATAATGAGAATTTTTTTTTTTATCTTTTTCTGTTTTTATTTATCAGGGCCTAAATAACAGTTGTGTGGTCCTCACTAACTTCTATAAACAAATGAAAAAACACAACAGATTTCAATATGTAGTCAGTCCCAAAGAGTAAACCAACATTCAGAAACCAGTTGGGAAATATAAGTACACCCTATAGTTCAGTAACATGTAGAACCACTTTAAGCAACAATAACTTTGTAAATGTTTTCTGTAGGAGTTTATCAGTCTCTCACATCATTTTGAGGAAATTTTGGCCCATGACAACCAGGTCTTACGTATGCATACAAATGAACACATACACAAGCATATATGTATATGTACAGAGTAAATCATTCTGCGTGACATTACTAAAGAATTGTATGTGGTTTGAGACAGATATTTAAACTATGTGGACATGTATTTATGGAAACAGTTTTGGGGGTCATAGACTTCAGTTACTGCATATCGTCATTAGTCTTGTTGCTAATGTAGCTTAAAGACACCACTGTCCTGGCAATAAAATCTAATACATGCAATAAAAGTCCTTTATTTAAACATGTTTCCTGCTGTAATTTTAGGGACAGACACAATCCCCTGGATTTTCCTGATGACCGTCTGTACAAAAGATATTGATATTTGGCAGAGGGTATAGTTTATCTAAGCTGGCTTCTTGAGCCACACATTAAAACTCTGACACGAACAAAGCCACGCTCTTACTGTACCGCAAAGTATATGCATTGCTTTGCGGTTCTTTGCAAGTGGTACATATTTTTATGCGGTGGCATTATTCTTGTCCTAATATGTTTTCACAAATTGATATATATTTTATTAATATTTATTTTATAAAGACATTTTTATTAAATGAAATTACATGAAATATGTTGGTGTTATACATTTTCAATCCGTTTATTCTCATTGTGAGCCTATAAAAGTAAACTTACGCATTTACACAATCAGCAGTTTTCCCAAGCTTTGGCAGCCACAATGGTGTTGCTTTTTTGCGGTTAGTGTAGGTTTAAATTCCACATAATAATTTCTTGCCCTTCAACCGGAAGTATGCTCACCTGCTTTTTTCCATGTTGAACACTATTGGCTGTTTGCTGCAAACGTCTGGCTATTATGTGCACACACACGCTGAGTAGCCCTGATTCAGGGTTAAAACCTGGGTTCACTGAGAAAGTTGATAACCAGAGTCATGAAATCTGTTAACCTTAATTAACCCAGGTTGGATTTGTTTGGTTTAGTCGACTCAAAATTTACTCTGCAACTCTGAGTTTGTTCAACTCGCTTCATGCAACAGGCCTCTGTTTTTTTCGCAGGAGATGAATGAACGTATTGGGGCTTCTTGTCTGTCAAAGGCTTAAAAGAGAGAGAGAAGGAGCAGAGATTAAAGAAAAGGTGAAGGACATAATAATGATTGTGCTGATGATGTTGGCTGATCAACTTCCAAGCAGGTCAGCAAGTAAAAACACCTGGCTGTGTGTGTGTGTGTGTGTGTGTATGAGGGCTGTAGGGTATGTGATTTATTACCATTACTGTAATTTAATGCTATTAATTTAAATATTAGCAATCATTATTAATTTTAATATTAATAATTCTATTAAATCGGGCACCAGTACAATGTACAAAATACTGTAATGTCAAAAGGAGATACGACCTGATTTTGGTTGCATCACCAAGACAAGAAATAGTAATAATTTGGTATTATCTGAAGAATATTTGATTTACATCAAATTAGGTGAATCCAAAAATAGTTTTTAGAATGAGAGAATTATACACAAATAAAACATATAAAGTATAATAATAAGAAGTATATACAGCAACATAATACAAAATATGGCAATGGGAAATATATACAAATATAGTGAAACTAACTGACAGGTAAGACAGTTGGATAATGAACAGAATGAAGTTGAATGACAGACAGAGAGCACAGGCAAATATGGGCAAAAGATTAGCTCTACTTAATATACTAATTCCATGCCAACATTAAAGAAGGTGCACGTAGAAGCTTTGTAGTTATGTTCTGATGGTGCCTCTGGGTGGTGCTGATTTGTGAAGCAACTTCAGCGTAGTTAACTGTAGCATCAATAGAGATTGCAGAAAGAGAGTCCTGGGACTCAGCGTGGTGCAGTTTCCCAGAGATCACGGATGAAATCTTGTGACTCTATGTGGACAGATATCAGTGGAAATCGTGCAGGAGGTTCAGCTGTAGCCTCAGTTGTGTCAACCCATCCTGGGCTCGTGGACAATGCTTTATGACTCACTGTGCACAATTCTTTAGGGGAATTAACAATGAAGGTCCAAAGTTCTTATGCATTTTCATCTTGCAATAGTGGAGGCTTGGCTGAGGTCGATGTGGGAACACGACTCTGAAGTTGATGATTAGAGATCCATGTGGATGGAAATCTAATGCCTAACTCACAGATATTTGTGAGTTTTTGGGTTTTATACTTGCTCTTGCCATGCTCTTTCCCATTGCTCTGTCAAGAAATAGAGGAAGTGCATTCAAGATGCTGAATATAGCACTCTAATACTTTGACCTTTTTGCTAATCCTATCATTAAATCTGCACAATCAGATAGAGTGTGTTGATGCACACTGTGGTTGATATACTTATAATATTTGCCTTATTACTGTTTACCATGATTAACTGTGTAACTGAAGTAGACATGTGGTATATTGTTTAATTTTCTATTATCTTAACAATCTATAAATAACTTGTGTGAATTGTTGAAACTTTATTAACTTTCCCAAACTCTTGTTAATTTTAAGCTAGGATAGCAAGTTGCTTTTTATGTCAAGCCCTATTAGAACTGGATGATGTGATCAAACCCCAAACTATTTAGGACCTGAACATTTATGAATCACACACCTCGCAGGCTATGAAAATACCAAACATACATCATCATGGCTATACATTTTCTTTCTCTGGTCCTGTACAGTTGCACTGAGGGGTGAAACGAACAGCAGATATGCAATGCCAGCTAGGAAGAAAAAGGTAAGCTCATTCACCCATTGCAGTGGCAGGAACAGAAGTGGGTGTCATTCTCTAAGCTTAAGGCCCACATTGGCGGACAGCCCACCACTAGAGTGTGTGATCACAGTGTAATGCAGAAGTACAACCCCGCAGCTAATAAGCTGCAAGCTGTTATTAAGGCTGCCTTGATGAATCCCACTCTACACAGCTGTCAGTATAGTCGCCCGAGTGAGTGACTGGGCTATCCTGCAATGTTCTGACTGCATTTAAGAGCTCTTATGAGTGAGAACCACAGTGAAGAGAACAGAGTATGTGTACTGGCGGCGAGGGCTGCTGCAGAAGCATTAACGCAGTTGCTGGTGCAGACACCAAGGGGATCATTAGCAGTACAGGCTGATGAAGCCCTGCATGTACTGTATATTGGAGAGGCATGTAGCTGAATGTAAAAATGCTCTCACAATGGTTTGCAAAGCATATAATGCTGTGGCAAATGTCAGCTGTAACCCTAACAAGGGGTATAGTTGCTCCTGGTCCCTAATTAAACAATGCCTGTAATTGCAGGCACAATGGGAAACATGGCAGTGAATTGCAGTACATCACAAAGACAAGACAAGTTGGCTGGCTCAAACACCATTGCCAGAAGCCTGGTACAAACACTCTGCACCACTTGCCTCTATTGCATAGCAGGCCCCTACTGCACAGGCCTGGGAGGCACTAGAAAATTGTATCTTTCTGTCTGAAACAAACTGGACAGAGGCAGTAGGCTACCTTTACATGCCTTTGTCTGCCACTGCTGAAGTTGAAATTGAAGCTGAAGTTTGTGCAATGAATCCAACAGCTAACAATGCTATTGCATTGTAGAACCCCAGAGAGTGAAGTTGTGGAGGAAGGCTCAAGAGACATGTGGAATCTTAACTGAGCTCCGGGCTCACATTTATTCAGACCGTGCTTTTCAGTTTGCTTTCAAACCTCAACAGAAAACATCCACAGCTTTCGCTCGGTCAGGTTCAAGTTCATGCTTTTTGGCATGTATATGTATGTGTCTGCGTATGTGTGTCGTCAGCTCTGCCAAGCAATCTCGCACTCTGTCTCTCTTTCGCTCATGGGTTACGGGAGTCACTGAAAGTACAGACAGACCTGCCTCCTCTTCGTCCACAGCTGATGCTTGACCACCCCACCAGAAAGCCTGCTCACATGACTCCGTCCACTGGACTGGATCTGGATCTTTCGGTCTTGGGTCTCAGGCAGGCCGCAGCTGCTGCTGTCTTATCGATTTGGGGATGCACCTGCTCATGACCCAAGTGGAAGTCCAGATACCATAATTCCACCAGTCCAATTACACACTTCTTTGGATTCACTGCAAGGATTTCAGGACAGGCCTCAGATTTTGCAAGTTCCACTGCCAATCATTACTATAAATGATTATGCCATCTAAATAAGCAATGGCTTACGCATTGTACGGGCAAAGGATTCTGTCCATGAGATGTTGAAACGTCCCTGGGGCTCCAAACAAAGTAAACAGAAGTGTGACAAACTGGAGTAACCCAAACGGGAGGTAAGACGGAAGAATGTCTCCGCAACACTACATGCTGATATGTTGTGCAGAGGCATTGCTTCTGGATATCATATTGCATAATCCACCACGACTAACACAAAGCGATATCCTCATGTGCTAATGGCCTGATGAGGTCCATGCCAATTCTTTCAAAGGGGACCTCGATTAATGGTAATGGGCACAATGGCACTTTTAGGGTGGCCACAGGATATACCAGCTGACATTTGCAATATGCCACACACCACCTGCAAACATCACCGCCCAGCCAATAAAAATGAGCCATTACATGGTTTAGTGTCTTATTCTGCTCCAAATGACCAGCCATGGGATTATGATGCATAGAAGTTCCCGACGGCTTTTTGGCACCAACAACTGGGCCGTCTCTTCCTTAGTTTGAGTGTCCTGCATCACTCGATATAACTTATCCTTTATAGTTGAAAAGTATGTGTGGGTGGGGGCAAAGTTAGGCTGGATTTTCTGAGCATTGATTACTCTCACTTGGTCGTGCATTCCTCAATGCCAAGCATTGAATCAGGCTTTGATGGACAGAGGTCTGGTTACAGCCCGAGTCCACCAAGGCCTGATGTGTACTTCCTTGTATACTCACTGACATGCGGTACGTTCCTGCTCGATCTGGGGGAGGCCTGTGGTGCAATAGGGAGCCTGATCATTGTTCTCACTTCCATGAAGGAACACTGATCCTGGAAATGCCCAGCTTCCCCGCCGCACCTGCAGATCTGCCTGGGCTTTGCCCCCGTCTCATGCACCTCAGTTCCTGGGAGCTGGAACCAGAGTAGTAGGAGAGAGAGAGAGAGAGAGAGAGAGAGAGAAAAGGAGATGCCTGGATTTGCAGATTGCACTTTTCAAAACTCAACTGAAAACACTTTCAGCTTTCGCTCCGTCAGGTTCAGGTTCACACTTCTTGGTGTTTGTACGAGTGTGTGTCTCGAGTGTGTCTGCACGTGTGTGTGCCTCGCCAGCTCTGCCAAGCGGGCACACGACCACTTGCATATAATGTAACGCTGGAAATCAGACCAAATGCACCCAAATGGGATTCACTGAATGCATTGAATTTAGTCATATTAGTGATTCATACAAAAAACATATCTATCCTTCTCAGTATTTCCACTTTAAGGGCACAATCCATTAAAAAAAGTGCAGGGGCATCTAGGCATCGTATCTGAAAATACATAGTCACTTAACACAACTTATGTTGTGTTAGAGCCTTCTTGACAAAGCACAGCGCCATCTCTATTATGAATGCAGTCATGCAACTGCGAGTGGCTCATATGCAGACTTTCTACATCTGGCTTAGATGTTATTATTTTCAAATGCAGTACTAAAACGGCATGTTTCATCATGTACAACTTCAAAATTGTAATGCCTCTTTAAAGTATAAGGCAGGTGGAAAAGGAGTCTCAGTGTCAGTGTCTTAACATCCTGGAAATAAATCTTTTGTTGCTAGTGTTGAAACATTTTTGGGAACCCCTAAAGGCAATCTCTCACACACACACACACACACACATATATATATATATATATATATATATATATATATATATATATATATACAGTATATAATGTGTATATAATATATATCCACGGTGTTGTTTTACAAAAACCACCATGGAAGCATAAAATCCCAAGCAATGTTGAGTTCTGGAAGTGGGCAGATGAACTTCGGTCTTCGGAGCTGCCTATGTATAAGAACATTTACAAGTTGGTGGTTCAGTTAAGGTGAAAAGACTGGACCTGTTTGCAAACAGCAGACAGGGCAGAGACAAATGCTTTGGGCCAAGATAATGTGGGCGCATTATTGGCCAAACCATGAGCTGTAGGATTTTCCACCACTCGTCTGACAGCCTGTGTAACCATTTGGTTGATAGCCCCATTGTATCTGAACAGACAATTGTTCTGTCTATTAATGCTACTGACAGGTCCTCCGTGTCTTCTACCCATCAAATTTGACCTGTGGCATCCACTCTGGCACAGTAGATCACACACCTTGAAATTATGGGTCTGTCTACTGAGAGCAACCCTAGAATATTTGCATGTGCACATAGAATCAGTCACTCTTGCAAGCGGAAAGTTTTCTTAGTACGTGCAAAACACTGCATATAAACCCCTTATCTTGCACAGTGTACAATGTATTTGAGCTTTTGCAGATTCGACAAAAAGTGTCTTTTGGGTCTATCCTAATAGTGTATGAGACAGGATTGTGCACTAGGGACAGATTGCTGATTTACTGTTGGGAGTACATAAACTAGTCCAAACATTTCTTAGAGTTGAGGAACGTCTCCTTCCCACAAAGCAGTTTTGGAAGCTTGCCATAGGAACCAATGGAAGATGCCGATATAAAGTGGCTTCCACTTTTGCTTAAGACAGCTTTTTTGCCACCATTAGTGCAGCAAGATTAGTAGACAAACTACATGTGTTATCAGTCAGCATGCAGTGTCTGCAATAGGGACTGGAGCTCATTTATGACATGCTGTCACTATATTCCAACATTCCTGCCAAAGATATTGACACCGGAGTATATCAATAAACCTGCCAACCTATCTGCTCTTGTAGTCTACAGCTCTCAACCTATATGTGTAAGTGACTGCCAGCTGGTGGGTCACTGACCAGGTGTTTGTGTGGTTTGGGGAGCACCATAAAGACAGTTTCACTCGCTGGGTGAAGTAAGTGATTGTACAAGCATATTTGAACACAGCCCAAGAGACACCTTGTACTAAATACCATTCAACACTGGCTACCTCCTGGGGCGGCATTAACGGGGCGTCACTTGCAGACATTTGTGAAGTGGTGACATGGAGTTCACTGCCTACTTTTGCTGAATTTTACAGGTGAAAGTTGCTTCATCACAATTCATGTGTTAGAGAGTACTATCACAACACTAACTGATTCTCATCCTCAATAAAACATGGTATTTGCACTATGAGTGCTATCTGTTATTCTTTGGAGAGGTGCACCATCAGGACACATTACGCCATCAGGACACATTAACTTTCATGATGACTTTGATACATGGCCTCCACTAGTTCCAAAGGAAACTGTCCTCTTAGACCGGAAAAAAAGAAGTGGAAGGGAAAGTTGCATCTGTAACTATCATTTTACAACTGAGTGGAGGACCACCTGGGTCCACAAGGTTGACAAGAATGACCAGAGGATGAGTGTGATGTAGGATGGGACTTATATAGGGTACACACATGAGGTCATGATCACAAGGTGATGATTTTTCTATTAGTAGTATTATAAGGAAACAAACAAACAGGACAACTCCACCAGGTCTGAAGGAAAGCATCCTAACCATCCTCCCCAGTTATCTAAGTAGCCTTCTGTTTTCTCCCTTTTCATTTCTGCGTAACCAGATTTTAAAATGGTATAACTTGTGTTTACACACACACCAACACACACACACATATTCACTGTCAGTGACTATAATTTAAACAAATCAGCCTCTCTGACTTTCTCCCTCCGTAGGCTTGCATAACTAAACATTTCGAGAGAAAGAAAGAAACAAAGAGAGAGAATCTGTCAGTCCTCTTACAGTGTTACAGTAATTTCTCATTTCTTTCTTCTTTTATCTGGCCTTCACTTTTCCATTTCATAGATCTTGAACAGATCCACCATGAACTTACCCAGATTGCCATACTCCTACCTCTGTCCATTACTTGGTTATTATTTCTGACCTGGTTTGTCTGAGTGGTTTTATAGGACTGACTGGTTGGATCTTACGGTTGTCAGGGGTTACAATGTCCAGTTCCTGCAGAGATGTTACTGCAGTAACCCTTTGGTACATTCTGACTTTGTTTCCATGGCTTCATTCAGCAGATGGAGTGATGATGAGGAGAGTAATGACTGGAGCTCACAGAGACCAAGATCAGAGTCTGCAGAATGAACATAAAAATAGCCCTTATTCATTAAAGTTAAAAGCATATACTGTAGTCAAATCTGTTCATCTAACAAGAAGGTTCCACTGACTTTTTTTATCAATATCAATTTTATCTTTGGTGCATGTGATGTATCATGTTTCAGCACACCATTTAACAACCTGAAAAATGTTTGACTTGCAGTTAAATAATAATCAAAATCAGTATCAGTATTATCAATGAGTACAGCAAATATAGTTAGTAGATTAGTGTTAGCAATAACAATAGCAATTAATGTTAATAATCACAATTGTGCATGTGGGAACACTGCACTAAAATTTATAGTCAGGTCCATAAGTATTTGAACAGTGACACAATTTTTGTAGTTTTTTCCTCTGTTCACCACCACAATGGATTTAAAAGCCAAGATGTGATTGAAGTGTAGACCTTCAGCTTTAATTCAAGGGGTTTAACAAAAATACTGCATTAACCATTTAGGAATTACAGCCATTTTTTTCAGAGTCCCTCCATTTTCATAGGCTCAAAAGTAATTGGACAGATTAACATAATCATAAATATTAGGATAATTTTTAATACTGGGATGCAAATCCTTTGCAGTCAGTGACTGCCTGAGATCTGGAACCCATTGACATGACCAAATTCTGAGTTTCCTCACTTGAAATGCTTTGCTAGGCCTTTACTCCAGCATCCGTCACTTGTTGGTTGTTTGTGGGTCTTTCTGCCTTCAGTTTTGTCTTCAGTAAGTGAAAAACATGCTCAGTTGAGGTCATCATATATTTAAGAACATTTAATTTTTTTGCCTTAAGAAGCCCTTGGGTTGCTTTTGCGGTATGTTTTGGGTCATTATCCAGCTGTTCTGTGAAGTGCCATCCTATCAGTTTTGCAGCATTTCAAGTCAAGTGGCTTTATTGGCATTTCAACCATATACACCTAGTTAGTACACAAGGTGCTACATAAAACAAACACAGAACTACAGAAGGCTACATATATTTACATAAAGTGCATAGTGCAAACATGTGCAAACAACACAAGACAGTAAAAAACTACCAAAACAAGACAATGGGCACAGTAAGTTACAGTGCAGCACCGACTAATATACAGTTCTAGTAGAAAGTGAAGCAGATGACAGTAGTGCAAAAGGTAACAATATAAGTTGCTGTAAATGTAAACATAAGGAGTAGCAGCCGGGTAGAGAGTACAAAGATTATATACAGTTTATAATAAATATTCGTAGCAGCAGAAATTGAATACGGAGATGTGCAAAAATTGCTTAGAGGATGGGGTGAGGTTTAGTTGAGTGTGTGTGTGTGTGTGTGTAAGAACAAAAATAGCACCATTTTGGATGCAGAGCAGCTGCTGCATGCTACTGGATCACATTTGACTGAATCTGAGCAGAAATAGCTCTACTGTATACACTTCGGAATTCATCCTGCTACTTCTATCAGCAGTCACATCATCAATAAACACCAGTGACCCTGTTCCATTGGGACCATACATGCCCATGCCGTAACACTTCCTCCACCATGTTTGACAGATGATGTGGTATGGTTTGGAACACGAACCCTTCCTTTCCTTCTCCATACTCTTCACTTCCCATCAAGTTTATCTTGTATCAAAACTGGGAAAGCTTTTTTAGAGTTTTTTTTTAGCAGGTCTAATCTGGCCTTTCTGTTCTTGAGTGTTACCAGTGGTTTGCATCTTGAGGTAAACCATCTGTATTTACATTCATGAAATGTATCTTGATTGTAGACTTTGACAATGATACGCCTACCTCCTCCAGAGTGTTCTTGACTTAGCCAGATGTTGTGAAGGGGTTTTTCTTCAACAAGAAAATAATTCTGCATTCATCCACGTTAGTTGTCTTCCGTGGTCTTCTAGATCTTTTGGTGCTGCTGAGCTTGACTTTGTGTCACTGTCCAAATACTTATGGACCTGACTGCAGGTAATGTGGTTTATTGTCGACGCATAATGTGTAAATGTGAATGAGAATTTGTAGAAATGTATATTTGTCATTAGTTCTTCAGTTGAGTAATAGGCACTTTTACATACAAGAGGCACCATAAAGCTCTGACCTGGATGCAGAAACTTGGAGAGACGAACCACACACCTGGTTTATTTACAGACACTTGAATATCGTCACTCATTTTTTGAGGTCATTACATAATTTCATATCAAAACTAAAACATGGCAGGCATGATTGAATGAATTTTGGTGGTCTAATTTTCTGTGTTTGTTCATTTCCTTCAGTGTTTTGTTTATAGAAATTGCTCAGAATGGAAACTTGGCTCTGTCAGCATTTCATCAGTTCTCTGTGATCACATTTCAGATGTTGTCTCTGTTTCTGTGTCTTTGAGGAAGATTCATTTGTGTTTGTGCTTTGGAAACCAAGATATGTAGGAATTTTCAGTTTTATGTAACAGACACCATTTATACAGAGTGTCTTTAAAATTGGATGAGTTATATAAGACTGGCTTTTTTCCTCTGTTCTTTCTGTTTCCCTTTCTTTTTCTTGCTCATAAACTCAGTGGTTTGGTGGGACGGCTTCTGCCAGACCCTTTATCGAAGCTGAGGAGAGGAGGCATGCCGGCGGAGGCAGTTGCCATGGCAACCCTGCTCTTTGCAGCAATGGTAGGATGAGCGAAACATATGAGAGAAAGAGAAAAATAGAGAGAGATAGTAAAAGAGTTTTTGTCAGGTGTATGTTTCTCTCTCTCTCTCTCTCTCACACACACACACACACACACACACAAGTAATAAGAAATAAAAAAAGTAATATGGTATATGTCACACCATACATGTTGTAACATGTTGTGTTGATGCACTTCCTGGTGATTTTGGCGCCCTCTAGACCTGCAACAGAAAGTGGAATTTGTTACCCAGTCTATAAATAACCACCTCTGTGTTCAGTCCAAACGGAACAGATCATACTGTGTGGGACAGCTAGTGTTTTTTATTGAATATACCACTGCAGAGGCAGACAGAGCAACACAATTATACATGATGTTCTGCACAAATGTCAGCTTATTACAACTTAGTACAAACAGGAGCTGCATAAAAGTGTTATAAAAAGATGTAATGTTGCAATAAAATAATGTATGTACTGTATGTATGTAATAAAATATAAAACCATGAGCATATGATTATAAGATAAACTGCATATATTTTTGTAATTATGTAAAAAAAAAATCTAACTTATGAACAAGAATAACAACTACTGTAGGTCTAATTTATATATGATGGCTTGCAAAATGACAACATTTTGCAAACCAATCTTAGAGACACTTCACATTTTGTAAGCAAACACCTTTTATAAGCATCCTGGTAAACTATCACATATTCTGCTTCATGCATTAGGTGCAGGAGACCTAACTGCTATCTATTTGCCTGAACACTCAGCTGCTGCCTGAAGCCAAGGTTACATTACTCATCTTTTCTCTGGTTTTCTTTTTTGTAGTTCATAGTCAGGCTCAGTCAATGCTGGCTGTCCCTAGTCTGCAGATTGTTGAGGCAGTGAGAGTCAACATTTTTGCAAGTGGCAAATCTAGGGTGACCAGACATTCCCTTATTTCCCAGCACAGTCCCATATTTCAGCTTCATTTTAGGTGTCACAACCTGTTTTCAAAATTGTTATACTGTATACTGTATATCATGAAGAGCTTTTTTCACTGCTGTAAGATGAATGGATTTGACACGAAACTCCAAAGGAATTCTACACAAGACTCAAGAGGAAAAAAATAAAAATAGATACATGAAGGAAATAAACAGATGATGCCAAATCACAAAACCAAAGAAAACATAGGAGATCATATAATCCTTGAACAGTACCTCAAGATGGTGAGGAGATGAATTATAAAGTACAGCCCAATGAAGTGGCAGTGAAGCAATCTGAAGATAGTATCTGAAAATAGTAACATAACTTTTAAAACCTTTTAAAACAGGTGAGTGCTAGCCAAACTCTTGCTGAAAAGGTTTTCTTTGAAATTTAAGACCAAGCTTATTTACTGAGCAGCACTTGTATTACTAAGTAACATTCAAGCCTTTTTTCATGAAGTGCACAAAACAGATTAAACATGAAGTCGAAATTATTCTCAAAGAATATAAACTGTACAGAATCAAGGAGGGGAAGGAGCAGTTGGTGCTTCCTAATGCTTCAAAATTAAAGTGTTGAAATTAGGACACCCAGAATTGTGTGTATGCTATCTAGGACATACTAAAACACCCAAAAGAATAGTGAGTCAGTTTTACTGGCCATGCCAGTACCTAGACATTGGAGATCTTGCCCAAGTGACAGTTAAAAAGCCCAGGAAGAAAATTAGAGTGCCATTTTCAAGAATTGCCATGGATATAGTATGTCCCTTGCAGAGAAACAGTTCATGAAGGCACTACACAACTAAAAAAATGAAAACACGTCAGACAATAAATGGCAACTTAAGCTGATTTCAAGGGTAGGCATACCAAGCAAAGTACTTGAGGAAGTGGAAGAGGTGAATTGTCATATATCAGTCATCAACACAAGAAGTGATTTAACACCAGCAGAATTCCAGCAAACCTGTTCATAGAAGAGCCAGTAAGGATGTAGATCACAGCACAATATCTGTGAAATGCAGAATGCCAGTGCCACTGATACCAGACTTGAACAGAGAGGTGGAGTTGGAACTGAGAATGATTGAACCACTGTAAATGGTGCAGCTTAGTACATTAGTACATTTTCGTGTGGAATTGTGAATAGTTGATTGTCTGATGGAGAGACTAGTATTTAATGACATTGCGCTTGTGCAAAAGGTACTGGCAGGTACCACTGAGTCAATCAGCAAGTGAATTGACAGCCTTATGCACTCCCTAAGAACTATATCATTTTATGGTTATGCTGTTCAGGTTACTTGGAGCCATGGCAACATTCCAGAGGCAGATAGACAATGTCCTGAGAGACAAAAAGGGGTTTGCTGCAGCCTGCATACTAAGTGAAGTCATTATCTACAGCATGACCTGGGAACAACACCTAGAACATTTGGCCTTCCAAATGTTGGACACAGGGTTGACAATCCAGCAAAGTGCAAGCTGGAAAAAAAAATGTCTTTTAGCTAGAGTTTGTCCTGGCAGGCTAGTGGAGGCTATCAGAGGCTCTCCAGTACCTACAACCAAGTAGGTCTTTTTAGCCTGTATGGGAGGCTAAACTTTTTCAGCCATATGGTGATACGTACTGACCTAATAAGAAAGAACAAACTACCAAAGATCAAAAGCACGAAGGAGTGCAAGGCAGCCTTCTACAACTTAAAGGCAGAATTGCATTTTTTTTTCTTTTCTCTTGATGAGCTTGAAGGGGGTGCGTGTGTTGAAGACAAGAAGACTGGTCCCATCACCAGCACAGGTCCATTGAATTAAACATAAAGACTTAGAATGAATGCAGAGACTGATTCATACACAAGTCAAGTCAAGTGGGTTTTTATTGTCATTCCTCTATATAGCTTGTGTACATTTGAACAAAATGTCATTTCTCCAGGACCACAGTGCAACATAGAACAGTACACAAGATTACATAAAGTGCAATACACAACAGTGTGAGGTGAGTGCAGGATAATAAATACACAGAGCAGAACAATAGATTCACAGGACAATAAATTCACAGAACATGAGCTGGAAACTGGAAACTATTTTGTAGTGTAGCAGCAATAAGTATAGCAGCAATATTGGCAGCAAAAACAGGTTCATAATAAAAAATGTCTGATGCAGGCTTGTAAAGTGCAGGTGTGCAGTGGTATTGAGTCATACTGGGTTGTTTGGTGTTTGACTAGCCCATATGAGCATTGGGAGGCAGCAGGGTGTTAAGTAATCTGACTGCCTCAGAGAAGAAACTGTTGCGGCGTCTGCTGGTGGTGGCACAGATGCTCCTGTACCTTCTGCCAGATGGCAGGAGAGTGAAGAGTCCATGAGAGGGGTGAGAGGGGTCTTGCGCAATACTTTACAGCTGCAGCGGTTGTTGTATGAGGTGTCGACGGTGGGTAGAAAGACTCTGATGATCTTTTCAGCTGTTCTAATTCACAGTAGGGTCTTGTGGTTGGAGGCTGTACAGTTCCCATACCACACAGTGACACAGCTGGTCAGGACGCTCTCTAGAAGACTCTCTCTCATTCCTTTGTAGAAGGTGGTGAGGATGGGGAGAGGATGAGTCTCTTCAGCCTCTGTAGGAAGTGGAGGTGCTGCTGGGCATTCTTGGCTAGGCAGGTGGTGTTGAGAGACCAGGAGAGCTACATCATGTGCACACCAAGAAGCTTGGAGCTTTTGACTCTCTTGTCCCATTGATGTGCAGTGGTGACAATCATTGACAATCAAGTCAACAATCATCTCTTTAGTCTTATCAACATTAAGAGATAGATTGTTGTCTATACACCATTCTGCAAGCTTCTCCACCTCTTCTCTGTATGCTGGCATTGTTGCTAATGAGGCCCACAACTGTAGTGTCATCAGCAAACTTGATGATGTGATTTGAACTGTACTTTGCAGCACAGTCATGAGTCAGCAGGGTCAACAGCAGTGGACTGAGCACACAGCCCTGGGGAGCACCGGTACTCAATGTGGTGGTGGAGTTGCTAATCTTGATAGACTGGGGTGTCCCAGTCAGAAAGTCCAGAATCCAGTTGCAGAGGGAGGTAGTCAGACCCAGCACGCTCAGCTTTGTTATCAGTTTCTGTGGAATGATCATGTTGAATGCTGACCTGAAGACTATGAACGG
This sequence comes from Pangasianodon hypophthalmus, assembly GCF_027358585.1. Classification (NCBI taxonomy): domain Eukaryota; kingdom Metazoa; phylum Chordata; class Actinopteri; order Siluriformes; family Pangasiidae; genus Pangasianodon; species Pangasianodon hypophthalmus. The sequence goes on from NC_069727.1 coordinate 12,442,192, forward strand.
CATCTTTACATAGTTGTCCTTTTTGTCCAGATGGGTCAGAGAAAGGTGGATGGTAGCAGATATGGTGTCCTCTGTTGAGTGGTTGGGACGGTATGCATGGTTCTAGTAAAATGGGTCTAGTGTATTGGAAAGACTGCTCTTTATGTGTTTCATGACTAGCTGCTCAAAGCACTTCATAATGATAGGTCTGAGTGCAACTGGCCGGTAGTCAGTCTGGCAGGACACAGATGATTTCTTTGGCACAGGGATGATTGTGGTCATCTTGAAGCACAAAGGGACAATTGCTTGACTCAGAGAAATGTTGTAGATGTCTGTGAGCACCGATCGAGGTATGTTGTCAGGACCTGCAGCATTCCATGGGTTAACTCTGGACTGGGTCTTCCATCTACTGCAGACAGACAAAGTACTTGGTTGGTGGGAGTTGGGGTGGTCTTCCCCACTGGCATGGTGTTCCGTGCTTTGAACTGTGTATAGAAATCATTCAGTGTATTTGGGAGTGAGGCATCATCACAGACAAGTGGTGTAGCATTGTAGTCTGTGATGACCTGAATGCCTTCCTACATGTGCTTTGTGTCCTTGGCACTGAAGAAGTGACCATCTCTTTGATAGTGTGGGACAGATTGGCCCTTGCTGGGCAGATGGCTGCCTTGTCGTCAGACCTGAAGACAGTGGCTCGGGTTTTCAGCAGCGAGAGCACTTCAGCAGTCATCCATGGTTTCTGGTTTGAAGGAAGTCACATCATCTATGCACTTACTGATGTAGCCAGTGTAGAGGTATTGTGGTATGTTCAATATATTCCAGTCTCTGTGTTCAAAGCAGTACTGAAGTGCTGAGATGGCTCCCCCATACCAGGTTCTCACCTGTTTCGGAACCACTTTGCCAGGTTTCAGGAGTCCTCTGTATGCTGGGATTAGCATAACAGAGATGTGGTCCAAGCAGCCGAGGTGGGGCGGGATGCAGCCTTGTAAGCACCAAGAATGTTTGTGTAAACAAGGTCTAAAATATTTGTACCACAGGTTGTGAAATCAACATGCCAGTGCAATTTTCGCAGCACTGATTTCAGATTCACATGGTTAAAGCCCCCGGCGACCCTGAAAAATCCATCTTGGTGTGCTGTCTTTAGATTACTGATAGCCCCGTAGAGTTCACTTAGCACTTCCTTGCGTTAGCGCCAGGTGGAAAGTACACCACTAGCAATGAACAGTACCTTGAGCCCACAACAGCATTCCTGCACCATTTGTTGTTTGTGTAAACACACAGATCACTGCCACAGGTCTTACCAGACAGTGCTGCTATCCTGTTGGCTTGATGTGCGGTTAGACCAGCTAGCTGAATGCCTGCGTCCGGAGTGCTCTTGTTGAGCCATGTTTCCATAAAAAACAAAAACACACCAGTCACTGACTTCACACTGGATAGATAGCTGTAGTCTGAGGAAGTCCAATTTATTGTGAAGGGAGCAAACATTGGAGAGGAGAATGGATGGTAGAACTGAACAGCTAGGGTTAGCCTTTAGCCTAGCACAGATGCCGGCTCGCTTAGTGCTCTTCCGCTGCCTCTAAAACCGTTTCGATCCCAGCCAGCGGCATCAGGGAATGCTGAGGTCCCAGGGCCTGGTTCACGTAGCTCTTCCGATAGGCCATCGTTTATTCCTGCTGGGCTTTGTTTTCCAATATTCAGCAAAAGTTGGTGATAATACACATGTTCACCAGTGCTTCCAATGCACATCTCTGGTAAAAGTTTCCCAATTGGTGTAGACTACACGTAACAAGTACATATTTGTGGACCCAAAGTGGCCACTGCGTGCTACTGCACCACCATCTTGTCACCACACTGTTTTAACACACAAAAAACTAAGGACACATTATTTTAAAATGTGTATGGTGCAAACTTATGAATCACTCAAAATCCATAGGAATGGTGGTTCACCTTCTGGGGGCTGGATGGATCCAGGGTGATCCCAGGAAGGGACGTGAGGTAACCTGTACAGAGAAGAAATATTAAGTACTTGACCAGTAATTAAAAAAAAGTTGACGTCAACTTTCCCCTATTTAAAGCAAAAATTGATTCAGGATATCATTATTTTGGGCTGTTTATTGTGTTGTTTGCTGTTATGCTGATAAATAACAGCAAAAACATGGCAAACTACACTTTAATAGCAGCCATACATAGACTACAACACATTTCCAGATTTAATGCTTTTTAGGCTATATTGGTAACAATAAAAAGAAGTAAATCAGTGCAATAAATGTGCAAAATAACAACATACCAATTCTTAAAATGTGAGTGTGTGGATGACTTGGTGGCTCAGAAACTCATGCCTGTCAACAGAGCCCTCCTTATAGCTTGAATTGAGGATGCTATGTCAGCGCCTGGGAGAACTAAACTGCCTTTGTCAGCTGACACGCACTGCTGAAGGCTGGCCACTGGCTGAATAGGAATAGGTGAGCGTTGCACAACCTTTGGCACCAAATGCATTGTTTTGCATAGTGCTAGTTACGACAAAATTCACTATGCCACGGTGCAAGGATTTTATTTATCTTTAAAGGACAACAAAAATAACTGTCAGTGAAATTCCGTTGGGAAGAGATTTCAAAGTTGTAACATTCCATTAAAGCAAAAAAAAAAAGACTTCCCCAGCATAGCCTCACACAATCACAAAATGTGCAGTTGACTGTAGAATTGGTTTCATCTAGCCTGAAATATTTTCAGACAAACAAAATGCATTTGGCTTGTTTTTTTACTGTCTGCCTCACTGATTTTTCCACCATACTGACTAGTGGACAGCTCTTCACAACAGCAACTTGTGAATGTATTGAGCAATTCAATCCGTTCTTACCAGTAAGAACAGATAGGAGAATTATGTTTTGTTTGTTTGTTTGTTTGTTTATTTGTTTCTCCCTGCAGAATGTAATGTTTGATTTCAAAGCTGTCAGACTAGGTCCAGTGCAGACCAGTGACTGTCGGAGATTAGCCACAAGGCAAATGAAATCACCTAAAAAGCCAAACAGAAGAACTGTAATTTTATCATGACCCAGGACTGTGAATTGTTTGTTTTTATTGTGTGGTTCATAATCACCTGAATAAAAGAGCACTGGAGCTTATCCTGATGGTATAGTCAGTACATGGTTAACACTATGAACCACACTCCAATTCCACACAACTTTACAGATCAGGCAGCTAAGCTTGTTAATTTAGCAGTGTGAGGAAAAAAAAACAGCTTAATGTATCAATGCTGTTTATACTCATCTAATGAAGACCTATAGAAAGAGCTTTCCCTGACAACAGTAATATGATTTGCCATAGATGTGGGGCAGATGAGAGGAAATTGGAGAATGTAACTAAGCATATTAAATCAATACATAACATACATACATCCATCTATTTTCCGTACCGCTTATCCTACACAGAGTCGCGGGGAGCCTGGAGCCTATCCCAGGGGACTTGGGGCACAAGGCAAGGGACACCCTGGATGGGGTGCCAACCCATCGCAGGGAACAATCAGACACACTCACACAGCCATTCACACACTATGTACAATTTGAAAAGCCAACTTTGTAGTAGTTATAAATGCATCACTGCCAACATCTTCTCAAGCCCTCATTCTTGCATTGGACCATGGAGTAGTCTCCCTGCCTAGTTGTAAATGTCCAATGTCCAATGAAAACTAAGAGTGTGGGAAGAATGTTTAGGAAGTATGGTGAACATGGGGCTTCTTGATCAGGGACAAACTAATTGAATTGAGAAGCATGAGTGCCTGTATAATATGTTTAAGGAAAATGCTAGATTGTAATTGCTGAAGCATTTGCGTATTGTGCGGTAGCACCTACAGTAGACCAAAACAAGTCAAACCCGGTGCCAATAGTGTTGACTTGGATGGCTCCACCAGCAATAAGTCTAGTCCTCCTTGTAATTAATTTGTATGCCAGAACTACTCTGAAAATATACTTCAAATATTATGGAAACGATTTAAGAATAACTATTTAAGACATATGACCTTGCTGTGACCTTGACCCTGTTTGGATCAATACCAAAATCCAATCATTTCATATGCTGGTTACATAAATCATACAATCATTCAGCAACCATAATTCTTTTTTTATCCATATGTTGCAATGCACAGTGGGGGGAAATAAGTATTCAGACACTTTTGTTTTTTGTTATTTAAAATACTTTTAGTGCATATATCCACTTCAAATATATACACATAATGTATTTTTACATTGTACTCATAAATATGAACAAAAATGAATGTACAGTATTTTATAAGCATAAACAATATATGTTTAAACAACAAAATTGTTTAAAAAAGTGATTAAAAAAGTGTTTGGACATCACAAATTAGCAGCCAATTACCAAAAGTACAAAGTACTTTTTTGCAAAGCTGTCATTGGCAATTACAGCTTGGAGATCTCTACAGTAAGAAGTAATTAGCTTTGCAGCATTGTGGTTCAATTTTGGCCCATTCTTCTTCTTACAGTTCCTTGCTCAATGTTCTCTGTGTAATTATTGCTCCTGCTGCTTTCAGGTTGTCCTGCAACTCTTTTTGTGTGACTGCTGGCTTCTCTCTTACCTTCCTTATCAATTAGTCTGAGAGTGATACTCTGAGAGTGCTGAGAGTCTGAGAAATCTTGTTTGTCACACCTGTCTGGGGATGATTATTTGTGGTTCCATAAAATTTCCACCTGTATATTCTTAAACCAATTGAACTGACAGGGCTGTTTAAGATCTTTGCTATTGTTCTGTAGGTTTTTCTCCCCGAGAACTTTATGAAGCTCCTTCACCATGATAGCTAGTTTTTGTGTGAAATCTTCCCAAGCAATGGCAACATCTGTAATGACATCAGTTGCAATTTGCACAAGAACATTTTTTGTAGAATTTGTATCTAGAACTTCTTTCAATTTTATGTAACATATATATATATATATATATATATATATATATATATATATATATATATATATATATATATATATATATATGTATGTATGGTATATTTTTTTATAATGGTTAAAAAAAACAGATGCAACTGCCTCATATAAACACAATATATTTCATAAAACCTTTAAGCCCTTGAATAAAAAAGTTAAACAAAATGTATTTTAAAAAAGAGAGACTACATAATAATGTCTTTTGATGCAAACAAGAAATTTTGGCTACATAATTGTGTAAAAGATTTTGGATGTGACTTCCATTATTTGTGAGCTACATTAGTCATTAGTGCAAAACTAAAGAAGCAAAGCAAACATGTTTTTCTGAACCATTCCTTTAAGACTGGAGTTAAATTCTGTAGGGCATGAGATATCCTGTAAGGCTTAAACATGCGTGCATTAGGGACTCTAATCACATGGAAAATTAGTGGCAAAGAGGTCAGCATTATAGATATACAGTATATCTGTTCAATTAAGTGAATGTGTTGCAAGTGCTGCTCTCTTTCCTCTAGTACTTTTAAATGCATGACGGACAACTTAAACATAGTGTCTTCCTTATCGTACATTTTGCATTTCCTCAGAAACTATTTTTTGGAGCAAACACATACACACGCATACGGTCAACATGATAGTAATACACCGTAAGTGATCCAAATCTCTGTCGGTCCATAATTCCCCTCGTCAGCGAGGCTGATGCCTGATTATAGTAATTTTGGTATAAGAAAATCAATGAATGCAGGTAGATAGGAGGGTCAGAGAGAGAGAGAGAGAGAAAGAATTCAGTGTGTTCAGTCCATGGTTGTTACCAGTAAATAAAACCGCAAATTCAGAAAATAATCTAAATTGGTCAGGGCTAAATATGAGAATTTCATTACCTGACACTAACAACATGCTGACATGTAATATCTATTGAACAGAATGAAAAAAAGATTAACTATTAATTTTATCACATGATGGTATAGCATGTTCAGGATCTGAGTAATATTCCTATTCAATATCTTTTTTATTGCCGAGCTCAGCAGCTTTCTTTCACACGCACACACAGACAAACACACACACACACACACACACACAAATGTTGTGCCAGATTGCTTCCTTTGGCACTATGATTTTGGAAAATACGTCTTTTGTGTAGATTGGCCGTCATATATAAATGATAATGTATGATGTTGAACATTCTGGCAGATGACACTGACACTTTCAATAAAAAATGAGCTCCCAGCGAGAAGAAAAATGAAACATTTATTTGGGGAGAGAAAGAAAGAGAACCCTGTCGAGTGACATTGTTACAGTATATATTCTCCCAGAGTACGGTAAGTGATCTATGACATGAGTTATAAGAATGAATGCTCTAACATTTCATGCTGCTATATATTTACAGCCTCTTTCATTTTTTACACTTTATGCAAAGCGTACAAGGTGTGTATGAGGGAGGTAAATGTGAATGTTCCTGTTTTGGTAGCCGAGTGAAGACTGTATTCAGAAGAAAAGAAAATGTTTGTAAGAGTGTTTTCACACACTCAGAGAAGCAGGATGTGTACAGATGATAAAGAAGATCCTCTTTCTTTCTGTTGAAGCTTTATGAAGCAAAATGGAAGTTTGCACCCCATATTAATGGTTTTGGTTAAATGGGTTCAAGTTAAATACTATAGATAGAGATATGTTTGAGATTTTTTTAAAATTATAAATAAATGACATGTGCCTTAACTGAGATAGACAATAAATAAGTCCTTACGCACAAAGAATATATACGGTGTGTGTGTGTATGTGTGTGTGTGTGTATATATATATATATATATATATATATATATATATATATATATATATATATATATATATATAAAAACATGATCCAATAAGGGGTAAATGTGTTTTCTCTGGTGTCTAGGTGGATATAGCCAAACAGATCACCAAATGGATTTCAGAAGCTGGAGAGAAGGTTGTAAGCCTCTAATTAAGCACCAGCTGAAGAATGTCAATGGAGAAAATAAATGGTGATGATTAGAAATGGCTAAAAAGAAATGGCATTATTAGCATTATTACATTATACATATAACATTATTAGCACTGACCCATCTCTGGGATACACTGTCATTTTACCTTCCAACAGAGAAGTAGAGGTTTTCACTTGGTGCTGATCACTTTTTTTTTTTTTTTTTTTTTTACAGATTTTAACTAGCCTTCTGTGAGATGTACTGCCATCCCATCCAGGGTGTATTCCTGCCTTATGCTTAGTGTTCTCAGGATAGACTCCAGATCCACCATGACCCTGATGAACATAAAGCAGCAACTGAATATGAATTAATGAATGAACTAGTCTTATTTAATAAAAAAATGTTTTTTGTTTTTGTTTGACTGTATAACACCAGCATTATGCAATACTCCTCCTGTCCACCAGAGGTCACGATCAACAGATGTCTAACTCAAGCAATCAGTTTCACCTGTTCCTCTGTCCGCACATCCTACATAAACACAGTGCAAACTCCCACACATCACAAAGGCTTGCTGAATACATTTTTGTAAGTTCTGACCTGTGTTACAGTTATTGTTATTCTATGTATCAGTGCTTGCTTTGTTTTGGATTTTGCCTTGAATTTGTCCCCATTTATGCTTTGTTACGCTCTCTCTCATTCACTTTCAGTAAATGCTTTACCCTGGTCAGAGTCATGGTGGATACGGATCCTTTCCCTGAACACTGGGCATGAGGCAGGTAAGCAGCTGCAGTCTGAGCTGAATACTGCAAATAGCCAAAAATGAAAAATCTGGCTTTGACCAAAAGTAAATTTTTCTGCCTATAATATAGTTTGACCTGTCTTCTTTATGAAACCATGCCTTGATCAAGTAGGTGGATATTTACATGCTGTAGTGAGTCTATTCAGTTTGTAGTCTGATACCAGCTGTGATGCACCTGTGCCTTAGCATCACCATCAAAACAGAGAAAAGTGATTAGCCACTCTGTGCATGAAAAAATCTGGGAAATCTAGTCAAAAGAACACAGCTCGCTGAATTAATCAATGGTTATTTCAGCACTAATGTAAGAGTGTACAGGGATCAGTCGAGAGAAGTGATGGCGATGACGGACTTTACCTCATGTGATGAGACAAAGACTGATGTGGATGATGTTGATGATCAAAGCGGTTATACATTTTCTATCATAAACTTATAACTGTATGATACAGTGTCAGTAATATCCATTTCCGCAAGTAGATTAGGTTACAAATGCCTTCTATAGCTTGTCAACTCAGGGTAATATAGGATAAATATTAAATTAAATTCACCTGAGATAATACAGAGGTCACATATGGGCTACTAAAGACTCTTAAAACAGTTTATGTGATAAACATAATGAGTTCTAATAATCTATAAATGCTGTTTTCTCTTTTTATATAAAATAAATGGTATTTTTATAAAACATGGAATGACTACTGGATGAGCAGGGCTTCTAAACACCCTCTCACCTACCTTTAGTTTTCATGGACAGTATTATAATTTGTTTCTGTCTTACGCATTAAATTAAATGAAAATGAAATCAATAAACAGCAGTTACTCTTAGACAATCAGTGTGTTGACACCTTTCAGTGTAATTGAAATGGAATAGCAAAAGAGAAATATATTTCAGTTCAGGAAAGTGAGTAATTTTCAGACATTTCTATAGTAGAAATGTCAAAATTTCACCATGTGAAATGATTTTCAGGCAAGCACAGATATAAAGAAACATAACTTTAAACAAGATCTTCATGGTTAATGCCATGGTTTTAAATTCTTCACAGTAAATTATAGCTTGATGTTTGTGACTCAGCCATTCACAAACACTCCACCTTTGACTGAGTAAAACTAAAGGCTTGTAGTTTCAGGTCATTGTTATGCTGAAAGGTAATGCTCCATAGAGTGAAGTTTGTGGTATTTGAGCAGTAAATTCACTTCAAAATTCATCTTGCTGTGCGTCTGTGTGGGGGGGGTTGTTCAATGGGGTTTCCTTGTGAATGAGAGACCAAGGTAGATGAAGGAATAGAGATAAGCTATCAAGCATCCGTACGTCTATTAATTGCCTTTTAATGGACAACCATTAAAGATCACTATCCTTAACCTCAATTAACTTGACTCCTCATCCCAGCCACCTCGTGTGTGGGGGGAATGGGGGGGGGGTGATCTGATTGAACTCCATATTATAATGAAAAAATAATTATCAGATTCAATGCTCAGGTCATCACATAATATTGAATGAATATTAATACCAGCTGTGAGGGGCAATAGAATGAGAGATGCATTGGGCCTCATTTATCAATCCATTAGTAAAGTTGTGTGTAAATGTTTGCATAAACCACACTGAACTAAAACCTTCCGCTGGATTTACAAAAGTTTTTTGCAAATGATTTTCTTCATACTCGCATGCATATGCTGATGATAAATGCCAATCACCTGTAAAGTACCAGGCGCAGCGTGTCTTGCATTTGCTGACACCCACAAAACTCCATAAAAAGTAAAGCACACAGAGCTGAAATCTGGAGCCAAATTAGAGAGGTGAATTAGATGTGAATTATGTGAGGTGAAAAAATGTTTGTCATAAAAACTGTGAAAAACAGAGAAAAAGCACCTGTACCCAGGTGATCATGGTTACCAAGCACATAATACATGAAAACTGCTATTTTTTTTTTTTTCAAGTGTCCCTGCAACTCTCTGACAGAAATCCCTTGTACACCAATGAGCCTACCCCAATGCCGTGTTGGAATAGCAAAAGCGTGTCATAAGAAAGAAGCCACTGATGGCACACAGCAGGCTAGGAAGTATATGCAGTACACTGCAGCTTGAGACATACCAGATCCGTCACTTATTGGCCACTAGGTACTGTAAGATAATGGAACCGTCTTACACACCATCTGAACCATTGTAGCACGTCCTCCTTATATACAGCTGTATTTCTCCTTGATTGAATGGCTGGGCTTATTTGGCTTAATTTATTGATTTATTTTGGCTTTCTTTCTTTCATTGTTTTTCATATTTTATATTTTTTAGTTAACACCATTAATATGAATTGATTGGATTTCACAAAAGTTTTAATAATTTTGTGCAGTTGAACTTAAACATAATCCATATATTAAAGTGCAGTATCTCATCAGTTTAAATGATTTCGAGCCAAACAGTTTAGGTTTATATTTGTTAGGCCTGTTATGAGTAAATTTACACATACTCAGGTGCACGAGTATTATATGAACATTTTTCCAAACTTTTCCAAACAAATGGTATTTTCATGAATACCAAATCTTTTGTGTAAATGCTCCTATGAATGATTTACAAATAAATTATAAATAAGGTCCATTGTTTGTACTCTGGGACCTTAGGCAAAGAATTTGTTATTATTTTACTTTTCACCCAAATTAGTCAAATCAGTTCCTACATTTTAGCAGAATCTCCCTGATCACATGACAGCCATCATACTGGGATTGTGAAGGCTAGCTCATGCTAGCTTGGAACACATAAAACAAAGATGCTTGGGCACTGTTACATTAAAAGAAGCCAGAGAAAGGCAAAAAAAAATAGAGAGAGAGAGAGAAAGAAGTGTGGGGCGTGTATATTTTTGATGTGTGCGTAATGTGTGTGAGTGTTAGTTTATACTGGGGCATTCCAGTAGACTAGCAGAGTGAGGGGTCAGCTTTCATACAGGAGACACACACTTTAGCCCAATAAAATATTAATTGCACTCTGAAATGGAGTGACAGATGTGGAGAGGACGGTGGAGCAGAGGGAAAAGAGGGCAACCCAGAGACAGAGAGATGGAGAGATAGACGAACATTGAAACAGATAGTTGAGAGAGAAAGGAGAGAGAAATGGGCTAGATAATTTGGGTTTGACAGCAGCTGTTTCAGAGATATGCTAGTGCCCTTATTAAAGGGCCCTCATTAGAGACAGCTGATTACACACACAAACACACACACACACACACAGACACTCCTCTACTATCTGAATTATTCCTCTCTCTCCCTAGATCTTAGAGCCAAACCCACATTTATACATGCATACATACATACACGCTCTCTCACACACACACGCCCAGCCATCTACACTTTCTCTCTAGAATACATGGTTGTATTTGGAGGCCATAAAATCTTACTAGGCCTTAGAGTGTAGTGGAACTAAGTGGAACTAAAAGAGATACATTGTACGTTGGCACATGGGATTTGATATGTACAGTAACAGTGACTCTGACCCTAAAGCCTACAGGCTAAACTCAACCTTAACCCTTATTCTGACCCCTGAGCCTAAACCTAACCATTAGACTGAACCTAATCCTAACATTCTTTGACAGTGGAATGTGCTATAAATCCTAACCATTGCCCTAGAGCTTAAGCCTGTGTAACACTAGCCATTACTCTGAACCTAAAACTAATCATTAGACTAATGATTACTCCAACCTTTGAGTATAAACCCAACTTTAGCCATTACTCTGACTGTGGGGCCTAAACCTAACTAACCGTTAGTCTGACTGAAAAGCCTAAATCTAAAATTAATAATTGCTCTGACTCTAGAATCTAATCATAACTATAAACCTTACTCTGAACTATAGTCAAAAGCTTAACCTAACAACTATTCTGACCATAGGCCCAAAACCTAAACCCAGCTGTTGCACACTATTGGCACAACAGCATGCTTAATTTTTATTAAGAAAACTAAGGGAGACAGGCAAAGTTTGAGACATTGGTACAGGCTGAGTGATTTCAGTGGATCTTCGTCACAAAAGTGGTCACTTGGCCTTGGTCATGGTCACTGTTCAAGAATACACCACTAATCCCATAACATGTAGACAGCAAGAGAACCTTTGATCAGAGATACTTCTTTGATCCAGCTCTTCTCTATTAAAAAAAAAATTAAAAAAATCAAATCAGATGTCTTAAATCAAATGTCTTCTTCTCTCTCACAGCATGGCCTTCTGAAACCCAACCAAATCAGGCTTCAAAAACTCTACAAAGACTGAAAATATAACTATGAACTATTGTGGATACCCTGCAGTCTGCAAAAGTTGTTGACAAGGGTTCAGTTTGAATACTGCTAGAACTATTGGTAGCTTTGGAATCTGTGAATCGCCAGGAACTATACTCAGATTCAAGTCATTCTTACAGAGTAGGTTCTTCAGAGTGTTCTTCAGAGGATCAAGGAGTACAGAAAACATTAGATCACAACTGGTGTATCACGAGGATCAGACTGGAATATCCAAAATCTCACGATTTTGTGGATTGGCTCAGTTTAGTACAAATTGCACTATATAACCACTGCAGATAATACAAAATTCAGTGGAAAGTCTAGTTTAAATCAGTTAAATCACCCATCTTTATTTCACTCCACTGGATGCATTTAGCTGCCATTGTCGAGGTCCTTGATACTTACATATAGAGTGACCAATACCATTTTGGCCACAGACATGGAATGTTCTACCCCAGCCACTATAGTCTATGAATGAACAATACCTGGTAATACCACCATTAAGCCAAATCCATTTTTCCCATGATGTTTTCATGATTATTGAATCAACTATTCAATTTTATTTTCTGTAGGTATGTTCTCCTTTGCCATGTGGTAACCATTTTTAACCTAAACCAGGATACCTCACAGTTACTATATTTTTATTACTAATATTCATGTGAGTATTATTGTAGTGCAAATAATTATTTTTGTGACCAATGTCTTAAAACAGTAAGCAATTTACAACAAACAGCCACTTGTTTATGGGGAACTTGTTAGGGGGGAACTTGGTCACTTTTAGACACATAGATGGTTGGATTTTATATTACCTGACTTGTAATATCACTTCTGACAAGTGTCTCCCAAACACATGTAAACATAGGAGAAGTGTTCATATCCTCAGATATCCAAGTTAGTACTTTTCTGTTGCTCTTTTTTATGTTTTTTTAATCACTTTTTGTTTTTAAAGGCAGCAGCAAATAGTACATAAACAAGATACACACAGAATTAATACATGTGGTCAGCTTTGTTTAAGGTAACAAACTGTCAGGTATTACAATATGGTGACAAAAAAACGCTTAAAACAAATCTTAACCAAACTATATACTGCACAAGAAAACAGATATATATAATTAGCATCTGAAGACAGCACACTATCCACTTCAGCTGAGAAATGGAATGCAGATATAAAACAACCATATGACCTTAAATGGCAAAATATAGACAATAACACGTTCTCTATAACCAGAGAATATAAAACAGTGTTAAATTCTCATAGAACCCACATTACAACACATAAATGGCACAACATGGGACTTAACCACAGTAATACATATCCACATTCTGGACAATTACTTTCATGCTTTTTGGTTTTGTCCTCACATCCATCATTTTTGCTCAGAGGTCATGGGCAAGCTTACTGTGGTCCTGGACCTGGACCTCCCCATCTGCCCCCTGTAGTATTACCTAATGAAATTCGCTCATTATCAATATCCAGCTACCCTTAAACCATTTCTAAAAATATTATATTACTGAACAAATATTTGCAGATGCATATATATATGATAGTGATAGATTGCAGTTATCCTCTCCATGGCAGTGACTCACAATTTGATTGACAGGTAGCACTCCATTGTGTCATTTACCAGTCAACTACCTTCCTTCAACATATCCATAGAAGACAAAACACTCAAAGTAATAGACAGCATCAGTGAGATTGGAAGAGAAAAGCAAAATGCATATGACCACTCATTATTCATAGGTTTACTTGGGAATATCAGTCCAAGAGTAGACAGGGAAAACACACACACAGACACACACACACACACACACACATACACACGCACGCACAATGCATCTTTCCATTCTATCATACTGAAATGGTATTATAATATCCAGACTAGCACATTGAATTTATATATGAAATAAAAAAATGTGGTTGCAAGATATGAATATCAAGGCAGTATGATGTTCATATTACTATATAACTAGCACTCCCATATGTTAGCATCCACAAACATACACAGTTTTGAATTCAGTGTGGAGTCCTCTTATTTCACACTATATTTATGAGTTCATAAAACAGCACCCAAACAATCACCAACACCAACAAACCCAGTCATTGAAATTAATCAGGAAAGCATTCTATAGATTCCCATTAACCACGCATAGCAAATGTTGTCTGTTTGGTGGAGAATGATATTCTGTTTCATCCCTCCTAACTTTCAGGGGTGGTAAGATAACTTCTTGCCATGGATGCTAAGAACAAAGTGTCAAAGTGATCTTATTGTCTTCCTCTTGGTCATACGCATGTTGGACCTAATATGCACCTTGGATCTATCTGCATAACAGCTTGTAACTATGGTCAGAGATACAGATTACAAGTCCCCCAAAGCTGATAGGCGACTCTTATCATCTCTTTTCATCTCTTCACAACTGCAGTAACAAATATATATTATTTTGGAGCCATTTAGACCCTGATTTAAAGTTGAATTAGACTCAATGGTGGTTTCACCTGACGTAGAGATTCGTTCAGACTTCAGCTGCCCAAGCACCAAATGCAGACACACCAATACCATTCTGGTGAGGCCTTATAACATTCCTTTGCACACGGCACATACAGGCAGTTTGTTTTTGTAAATTTATTTAAATTAGTCCAAATTGCAGTTATTGACCTCTCTACGACAAAGTTTATCAGATCCATACTCCTAACAGTGGGACACCTAAGCCAGGACACGGGGTGGCTCTCTACAAATATAACTTTTGGTTGGCACCAAGTGTAGTTGTCACTATTCACACTGCCAGACACATGTAATTCAAACTTGAAAACATACCTACTGTAGGTGCCAGAGTCACTCTTTGGGCCTGAGGCAGAAGAAGCCTGGGAGAAAATAAGAGAGATTGTCAGAAACAAAAAACTAGCACAGACAGATGGGATGGACCAGCTACCCAGAAACCTCAAATGCCACAGCCTGGTTCATCAGCAAGAACTCCACATAAGAGCCATCAACATTGTGTAAGCCCCAAATGGACAACGTCCTAGCAGGGAGCTATGTGGATCAGGCTCTAAACAGCATCCAGCAGAAACATAAAGATACTGCCATATTCAGACAACTGGCTCTTTTTTGTCCCACAATAAAAAGCAGGCTATCTGGGACTCATCCATCCTCTCAGCACACATTCCAGTGCTCAGTCTCGTGTTAATCTGAAAAAAGTTCCCATGTACCGAGGAAGGCCACACAATTCTTTTTCACAAATCTTTGATGTGAAGCTAAATTCATTGACAATACTAGCCACGCTGTCACTCCAATGTGTGGCAGACATTACCTTGCTCACCAGTGTGGTGACTTATGTTTAACAATGTGACAGAATTCACATACAGTGTTTGTTCTGAAAATAAAGTTAGCGAGTTCACGGCTTCAGCATCCAGCTCGCATGTCGTCTCCACTCATTTAATTGCACGAACACCAAGCTGCGGCATGGTTTGCACAGGCGGAGGTGCAGTTCGCTCTGCGCGACATCACTGCGGATGACACAAAGTATTACTACGTCGTAGCTTCACTCAGCAGCTCCATGGCATCGCGAGCTGTAAGCCTGTTAAACGAACCCCCAGAGAGGGACAAGTATGGCGCCCTTAAGACTTACCTGTTGAGAAATTTTGGTTTGACTGAATCAGAGCGTGTGAGGCAGCTTCTTTCATTACCAGGACTGGGTGATGCAAAGCCCTCTGAGCTTATGGATCACATGTTGACATTGTTAGGTGAACATAAGCCCTGCTTTATATTCAAGGAGCTGTTTCTTCGACAAATGACAGATCAAGTCCGCACAGTTATAGCACCGTTAACACATTTCGAGGTGCCAGATCGTCGTTTCGATCATGTGAACATTGACCTTGGTCCTCTTCTGCTGTCTCGGGGGTACGCTCACCTGCTCACGATGGTGGATCGGGCTACTAGGTGGCCAGAAGTGGTGCTCTTGGTGTCAACATCAACTGCAGACATTGCTCGAGCTTTTATTGGCACCTGGATCGCCAGATTTGGCACCCCATTGGACATCTCCTCAGACCGTGGTTCCCAGTTCACGTCTGAGCTTTGGGCTGCAGTCACGCATAGTCTGGGCATTAAGCTTCATCACACTACAGCTTATCACCCACAAGCGAATGGTCTGTGTGAACGTTTTCACCAATCCATGAAGTCTGCCCTGAGAGCTGCCTTGAAGGATGACAACTGGTATGACCGGCTCCCATGGGTGCTGCTGGGACTTCGTACAGCACCTAAGCAGGATTTACTTGCTTGTTCAGCGGAATTGGTTTATGGCCAGACACTTAGGGTGTCTGGTGACTTTGTGCCTGATACCAACAACCCGTGGTCTGGTCCACCTAACCGATCCACCCTGCACAGCCATGTCTCCACTTTCGTCCCAGTGCCCACCTCGCAACACGGCCTTTGCAAGACTTGGGTTCCCAGCGATCTGTTGTCTGTGAAATTTGTGTTCAATCGACATGATGAGCACAGGGAGCCATTGAAACCTCTGTATGATGGACCATTCCGGGTTCTGGAATCCTCGGACAAGACGTTCGTTATTGATGTAGGAGGGAGGTCAGAATGTGTCTCAATTGATCGCCTTAAACCAGCTCACAGAGACCTGGATCGGCCAGCTGAGGTGGCCGTGGCACCCCAGCGTGGACGAGCTGCCTTTGTCAACCCGTCTGGCAAGTTTGTTGTTCGAGCTTCTCCTGCTGATAGCTCACTGCAGGTGACCCGTACAAGAGCGGGACGCAGCATTCGTGCTCCTGACAAACTGAATGTGTAGATTTATGTGGATTCTGGGGGGGCTTGTGTGGTGACTTATGTTTAGCAGTGTGTGTGTTTTCCCCTTTAAATCATCAGAGTTTTTGGCTTATGGGTTGTTCGGAAAATAAAGTTTCAAGCGAGTTCACAGCTTCAGCATCCAGCTTGCATCTCGTCTCCACTCATTTAATTGCACAAACACCCACACCAGTCAAATTCAGGCAGATTGCTATGTGCGGTACCAGCTCCTGCTGAGATGCTAGGATTGTTAACTGCAGCTGCAACAGCAGTCCCCTTGGGCCTGTTAGAATGAGGGACATTTCAGAAGTGTGGTATCAGCCTGTAATGTACGACAGACAGAGACACATCTTCATCTCAGAGGCACAAGGCTTTTCTCATGAAAAGGGTCTGCCTGGGACGGTTGGCCCATCTGAGATAGTCACCACAAGTGTGGTGCCACAGAGGCTCAGTGTGGAGCTCCAGTGTGAGAGTAGAACACATCAACCAGCTGGAACTCAGGCGGTCAATCTAGCCTTCAAATTCTTCTTACTACTTCTGAGACAGTGCCATATCTTAGGTTGTTTGGGCAACATTGTGATGGTCAAATACAGCAATCATCAGGGGATCATGAGATCTCTGCTTTGCACAAAAAGTCCTGAGGTGGGCCCACCCACTGTTAGCACCATTGAGAGCAAATCACTTGCCAGGACATTGCAGCATTATAGCCGACATCTGCACCTAGAAGTATTGTCCCAGAAGTGGAAAAAGTTTGGCAGTTTCACAGGTGGACCCATTTTTTTGATGCCAAATCAACTCATTGTTGACTGTGGTTCTCCCTGGCAGAGCTGAGTCCCCCAGATCAGGATGCATTGGCAGGCCTGTTGACAGGCCTCACTGTGTACTGTAATCTTTTCTGCCTCTAATGGTGATTCTGCCAACATTGCACACTTCCCCAGGAGCCTGAATTGTGATCTCACCTTTGTTCTGGAGTCCCTTAAGACATCCTCTTAGAAGCCCATGCTGGATGTCGAATGGATATTAATCACTTGGGTGGGAGAGTGGGAGAACTACATGCCTCTGTGTTAAGCTTGCCTTGCATGCACTGGAAACCAGATGACTCCAGGGTAATCTTTTGGTAAACCCAGGGTTTCTGCCCAAAGTTATATCACCCATTTATGTTGACCAATCTACTGACCTTGCGCCATTCCATGAAGGAGAACCTGCTCACTGTTCCTTTCTATGCTCAGTAAGTGCCATATGGACTATTTGGACTGGACAGCAGCAATTTAATCGCCAGGACAATTGTTAAGCTCTCATGGGGTAAAGACACAGGGAGCTCTCCTGTTTAAGCAGCGACTAAGCCACTGGGTTGTGGATGTCATCACCTTGGCCTATATATAGACCAGATGCCTGGCCCCTACCATGACACGACATGGGTCTCCTCCCCATAGAAGTTGCTTAGAGGTATGACACCCCAGGAAGTCTGTGCTACTGCTACTTCAGAGCCACCCTGCACTTTTTCTATTTTTTTGAAATGTTAGCATTGCTGTTCCAAGTGGTATGTTCCATGCTGGTCTGGTCATCTCCAAAAACCTTTCTAGTCAGCCTTAGGTGGTTGAATTCCTCATGACATTATGGGATAGGTTATTCAGGTTATTCTCATAACCCCTAGCAGGTAGAAGAAGTGAAATAGAACACTAGTTGTATGACAATAGAACAATGGCTGTGTGACAATGGTATTATATCATATGGTGACTTCCAAGTTATAGGTCTTGGCGTGTGTATGTGTACACAAGAAGGTTTGAAGGTAAAGTTAGATTTTTACTGGTGCTTGATGGAGAATGATAACATTGTAGAATTTGGGAGTTTGTCCATGTTTAATGGAGAATGTTCAGAAAGTATTACAATCCACATGTTTGTTGGTAACTGCTCTAAATAAAAATATATAAAAATCAGAAATCATACTTAACGTGCTGTCAGCTGATTCATTCATCCTTTGGCTAATTTCCTAAATGAGTCATATCCTTACAAATCATGTACTTAAATGTTGGCAGCCAATTTTCTGTTTGATTAACTAACTTGTTTTTAAGTAACTCTTAATTTTCTGTCATTTTGAACTTTTAATTTTGGTCATTTTATATGCCTGTTAATAATTTTGCTGACAAACAGGATGAAAAGAGCATCACAAAGCATATGTATTAGACCAGATGGTTGTTTAACACTCACATACATGAGCACACTAAAACAAACAGTGTATTTTTCTAAGAAATGGGTCCTCCTTTAGGAGTCCAAAAAAACTCAATAATAACCTCCTCACTTGCACTGCAGCCTTTCTTTATGTTTGACCATGGTGTCATCAGTAAGTGCCTGTATTTATTTATTTATTTCTGAAATGCCTCTTGCATAGACGCATTAAGAAAGTTCCTCTCCATTAAAATGTTACTTTCTTAATGTCACAGCATTTTAAGGACACACATTACAGCGAACATTGTAATCATGTTAATAATGCAACATACAATGAGTTTCCAGTTAATTATTTACTATATTGGTACACATAATAAATAGGCAGTCTGGTGTATACATATATCTAGTGCGTATATGCACTGAACATATATACACACAGTATGTAGAGTATATGCTCCAGTTTCAGTCTTGCAGCTAGTGACTCATCTATACCTCTTCAAGATGGTTTGCTCAGAAATTTCATCAACAATCAACATAAACATCATTGTCTTTGAAGAAAATAGAATCAGTAGTAGATAATAAGTCCCTATTTTTGTGATCATGGCACAAGCACAAAAATAAGGCATGGCCTTCTGGTGTTATAAAATCTTTGTATTTTTGTGGCACAAGCAAATAGTGACATAATTGAGTTAATGAATTTCCTGCAATATCCAATCAAATCAGCTCCTCTAATTACCTTTAATAAGTGTGTGCAAGGTAGCAGTGACATTTTAATAATTACATATTTAATTTTTTTTTAACTTTTTTAATGGTAGTATCAAAAACATGGATACAAGTACAGTCACAAATCCACAATCATAGTAAAAAAAAAAAAAGAACGTGAATTAAAGATGCCATTATTGGGTCAATAGAGAGATTATAATCCATGAACCATAAAGTAAACAAAATAACAAAGAATGACAAATATAGATATAAGGGACAGAATAAGCTTTAGTAATGTGTATTGAGACAATGGTACTCTGACTATGGGAAGCCCAGCAAATGTCTGATTCATATTTAGTGGTTACAACTGAGCTGTTTGTTCTTGTTAAATATAAAAAATAATATTTTACTTAGATTTTGTTAGTAGTTTGGTGAGAAGCTTATTTATATTGAAGTAGAGTGAAGTAAATAGTGTACATGCACAAAACCAGGAAATAATGCTTTTTACCTAATAATTAGTAATAACTAAAACTGCTTTAGAATGTTGTAGTGTTAGTGACTATATTCAACTTTTATATGCTCTTAAAATAAATTGCAGGTCATGTCATGCTACCTAGAATCTAAATGTATACCGTAATCTGTTACCAGTTATACTGTACACTAATCATATATTAATTTATATGCTTAATTCATGCTCAATAATTTACACAACATGGTCTTAACAAAGCAGTTATTGCACATTATCACAACTAATAATGCATTTATTAGCCTAACTAAGTCCTGGTCTCTGTATGTTTCATTGTCAAGCTTTTGTCGTTGTCATGCATATGTGCTGTCGTGATCATAGCCTTGATCATAGTCTTCCTGTTTTTGCTTTATATCCAGTGTTTACGTTTATGGTTCTTGTTTCACGGTTTTGGTTGTTTGTGTGACTTTTTTTTCAATAAAATCTGCACTTGCATCTGCTGCCTGATCCCTGACAGAAAGCTTGACCTAAAACATTGATGCAGCAGATTTTTTCCCTGTCCAAGAAGCCTTCCTAGAGAGTAACCGCCTGCTGTGGGAGCAACAGCAGAAGGGAAGTTGGGTCAGAGCCACTCAGGAGTGACTCAACACCATGCGCCCCCTCAAGACCTTTTTTGAGGAGTGGGCTACCGACCCAACTCCATCTCCCACCCTCCCTGCTCCACAAGACACCCTCTTAACTGTGTTTCGCACTTCAGGAGCTATGCGTTAAAGGGGAGGTTCTGTCATGGTACCGCCTAAAGGGAGCTGAACTACATTTACCATCAGCCCCAGCATGTCACATGACCTCATCTCACTGAGCACTTTATGTCTCACTGAGCACTCACACCTGTTCTGTGTTACCCCTAATCAGCACCCCTACTTAAGTTCTGGTCTCTCGCTTTTGTCATTGTCGTGTGTGTGTGTGTGTGTGTGTGTGTGTGTGTGTGTGGGTGTGTGTGTGTGTGTGTGTGTGTGTGGGTGGGTGGTGGTGGTGGTGTGGTGGTGGTGGTGTTGGTGTGTCCCACAGCCTTGATCATAGTCTGCCTGTTTTTACTTTATATCCTGTGTTTACATTTATGGTTCTTGTTTCCAGGTTTGGTTATTTTTGTTACACTTTTTTTTCAATAAAATCTGCACTTGCAGCCGCTGCATCTACAAAATCCCTGACAACTATGTAAAAGTGGGCAGAAGGGCATGAATTAGGTCACAATGGTAAAGAGGCACTGAGCCATGTATGGCTTTGTAGTCATGTATGAGGAGTTTATAATACAAGAGCACACAGGAAGCCAGCGTAAGTTATGTAGAATAGAGTTATGTCTGCACAGTTTTGGATGTATTGTTTACTAATTACATTTGTTGGAAGACTAAAAAGTAATGCATTAACGACAAAAATTTTCAATAGCTCTATTTTTTTGTTGTTTGTTTTTTAAATTTCACGATTGAGAAACACACCAAATACATAAAAACATTTTAGCAGCCCTGAATCTATGTAAAACTTATTCTGTCAGAAGTCAATAGACAAATCACTAGAAAAGAATCCTTTAAAACCCTCCAAGAGAAAGAGTTTGTAGTTTAGGAGTAACAACAATACTGTACCACTAATGCCTTGCAATATATTAGTTCTATTACACTATTTGATATTTTGAGCAGGTATTGACACTTTTAAACAAATCCTATTCTAGTGATATAATGGAACTGAAATGGGATAGTCATACCTCGACCTTTGGGTTCTTGAATGAACACATTCATGTAGGCTCTTAGCACTCTCTCTCTCTCTCTCTTTCTTTCTTTCTCTGTGTGTGTGTGTGTGTTTGTGTGTGTGTCTAAGGGACAGGAATAATATCAGTAATTATTCCTAATCCAAATTCAAAGATAAAATAATGGTGGAATTTTACAGACAGCATTTTCTGATGGCAGTCCTTGACGTCACAAAATGTCTGTCCTTTTCTTTCCCCCAGGTTTCCCTCTCTTAACTGGTGTTTTGCCACTAACACTACTTGCTGCAAGCAAAAAAAATAGGCAGCTTAAAGCAAAACACAAATATTACTGTGACTATTTTACGAAATAATATCAGCTCATACAGATTGAATTAATATAACAGCTCGGGTTGTTGCTTTTAGCACAATACTTAATAGGACACAATAGCTTGTCTTGAGTTTTTGTTAGCTAAACTCAAAAATGCTAAAAGGATTCTATTTTATTTTTAAACCAGTATAATATAATATTTCAAAACAAAGGAGAAAACATACCAGAAACATTCCTTACAAAACAATAATTAATCATGAGATGTTTTAGAAAAAGATAAGATAAATTATTTGAAAATATGTAGTGCAAGTAATACAATTGCTCCTTTTATTTGTTTGTTTGTTTTTTTGTTTGTTCACGGCCATTCACATTTTCCAAGGTCAGGTGTGTCTGTCACAGAATGGTATCATATCAATCACATGAATTGTTAAGTGTGTTTTTAAAACGAGCAGAGTTCCAACTTGTCAATAATAATTATATACAGTTAATCATGTAGCTGCATTAGCCCTAAAGCCCAAGAATGTTACTACTTATTCTAGCTATCTCTCAACTCAACTAATACTTGACTGTATGTGACCTTATGAAGAATATCACTGGTTGATCAACAGACAAAGGTTTCACACATGCCTCTTACTGTATGTTTTTTGCAGACATGTAGGAGAACAAACAAAATGTACATGTGTGCCTAAAGTTTTGATAGCTATAATGCATATATTATATGAGTATAATTATTGTTCCAATAAAGCCTCGTTTTCAGCAGCTGTTAATGAGTCAGATGGCTGACATCCTGAGGGGATGTACTAATGATTTAATGTAGTTATGCATAGTCATTACTGTAATGCGTATTGTTACGCATAGGACAGCTTTTCTTCAGACATTCAGACATAATGCCATTTTATATTACAATAATTTCTGATATGCTAAGTTTGTTATTCACTATTGATCAGTTTCAGGCAATTGTTAATTTTGAAACTTTATCGTATTGTTTACTGTTTGAGCTTCAGATGAAATCATATAACTGTGCACTTATTTATTCATTTGCTTGTTTGTTGGTTTAATTAACTTAGCAGAAGTAGTCCTGTAATACTTTTTTTTTCTACACCAAACTGTGGTATTGTGTTATATTAGGCTAATCATATTAATCATGTGATTGTAGGGAATGGCTAAAGCCTATAAAAAGCCACAGCTGTGTTTCAATAGTGTATTAACGCATCCTTGTACACTTCCCCTTGCCATTTTCCCTTTTGGAAATCCCCATCACCTCATCCTGATTTAATACTCAAGTGAAGTTTGTTAGATGCCCTTTGTTATAGGCCTGAGGGATCAAGGCAACATCTGTGCTGCCTTATATGAGATGAACTTACTGAGAGGGCATTGCAGTCTGATACCACTTTCTTTTTAAACCAATGACACTGTGGATGAAGCTGTTACTAAATGAATACAGAAGTGAAAATTACTTTTTTTTATATAAAATAAATAATTGACATTTTTACAACGTAGTAAATTAACTATGCTAATAATTTAGCAAACTGCATAGGCAATATATCAGATAGTTAGCATGCTAGTTGGTTAGCAAGCCAATGTAAGTGTATATAAGCTCAGCCATGGCACCTGTACATGTGCACACACTCACACAAGTGTACAGTGTGAAACAGCATTTCAATGTACCTGTAAAATGTGTTGGAGGGTGGTTTGGAGCCAGAGAAAACTTTCTAACAGGCTGACATTTGATGATCCATGATATTACACTTCCAAGTCATGAGGGGAAGTAAATAAGTAAATAGGAACATGATTTAAATAGTACTGAAATACAAAGAGCAGCTCTAAAATGTACTTTTCTTTCTTTTTTTGCTGAACGATTATATGGTTATGTTCTTTTAAATTATTAGTTGTTTTTAAACATTTAATATTGAAAGAACTAAAGAAAGAAAGAAAGAAAGACCTTTTTGTGGAGTGTTTATTTATAGTGTATGAATGTAGTCTAGCATATCACATCCTGTGTGTGTGTGTGTGTGTGTGTGTGTGTGTGCGCCAGAAATGAGGCAGGGGATGAGAACACTGATTTTGGAGACACAGGTGCTATATTGCTTGTTGTGGACATTGTGCAAATGTTAATTATGTGCATGCAGGATCCAGCAGCTTTGATTAGTAATCCCTGTTTAATTGTGTGTGTGTGTGTGTGTGTGTGTGTTGCATCAGTGATGCAACCCTCAAAATGATGATTACAGTGCTATTGCATATATTTTAGAGTACATGAGGGGAAATGCGGCGGTGCTTGTAGAAAAGTGATTGGCATGTGTGACTGTGTGTGTATCTGTGTGTATGTGGTCACAGCTTGTTTACTTGTGTTTGGTGGTTTGCCAATGCAACCCACACTGTAATGTTTCCAGGGTTGCCGAAATCTGAACAGAAAACAGCTGACATCAAGTGTAGGCTTGTGTGTGTGTGTGTGTAACAAGCATGCTTAGGGAATATACTGCAAGAATACACACCTTCTTACAGGCTGCTGAATTCCAGCAAGGGAGAACAGCACCTGAAATGAATGTCAGGATAATGAGGTGCCGTTAAAGTGATGTTTCTGTGTGTGTGTGTGTGTGTGTGTGTGTGTTCTTACATGTTTTTACAGACTTCCTATGAACACAGAAAAAGAAGAACACATACATGCATTTATACATGTGTGAATGTAAATACTGTATTTTTTGTGAATGTCTTGCTTGAGTAATCCTATCAGTATAATATAATGATGTTTAAGTATACATAATTAACATATTTTTTACATGATGTTCAAATGTACGCTTTATTAGGAACACTTGTACACCTCCACATTCATGCAATTACCCAATGAGCCAATCATGTGGCAGCACTGCAATACATAACATCATGCAGATACAGGTCACAAGCATTTCATAGTTATTTCCAATCTAAACTGTCTAGTTTCTGTGTTCCTGTGTCTACTGTAGCCTCAGATTCCTGTTCTTGGCTGACACGAGTGAAACCCGACATGTTGTTCTGTTATTGTAGCCCATCTGACTCAATGTTCGATGTGTTGTGCTTTCTGAGATGCTTTTCTGTTCACTCCAGTTGTAAAGAGTGGTTATTTGAGCTATCATAGACTTCTTGTCAGTTCAAACAGTCTAGCCATTCTTCTCTGACCTCTCTCAAGATGGTGTTTCCACAAACAGAACTGCTGCTCACAGGATGTTTTTTGCTTTTTGCACCATTCTCTGTATAAAGAGTGTTGGGTATGAAAATCAAAGGAGATCGGCAGTTTCTGAAAAAAATCAAACCAGTCTGTCTGGTACCAACAACCATGCTATGGTCGAAGTCACTGACATTTTTCTCCATTCTGATGTTTGATCTGAACATTAACTGAAGCTCTTGACCTGTATCTTCATGATTTTATACATTGCACTGCTGCCACATGATTGGCTGATTAGATAATTGCATGAATGTACAGGTGTTCCTAATAAACTGGTCTGTGAGTCAGGGCATACATATATCACATGAGCCAGCACTCATTTTTCAATGTA
Organism: Pangasianodon hypophthalmus; assembly: GCF_027358585.1. Lineage (NCBI taxonomy): Eukaryota > Metazoa > Chordata > Actinopteri > Siluriformes > Pangasiidae > Pangasianodon > Pangasianodon hypophthalmus. The sequence goes on from NC_069727.1 coordinate 12,467,812, forward strand.
TTGCTTCTGCTCTGTTTATGAGGGCTGTAAAGATTCAGCAGTCTTTGCGTTTCCCTTTCTTTGTGTCTCTATAAATGTGTTCTTTGTTTCTTTGTTCGTCATTCACTGTTCCTCCTTCTCCCTTGCCGATGAAATCTTGTCCTTTGTTCTTTCCATCCATCCATCTCTCTCTTTTATCTCTTATTTTCCTCTCGTCCCCGTTTCTTCATTTGGTTATTGCTGACTTCAGGCATATATTAAATTCATGAGTGCTGGCGGGACTAAAGGGAACTCACGGGAAATAAAGGGCCCCACAAACACACACACACACACACACACACACACACACTTGCCCTCTCAGTCCTACTGTACGCAACATCTATCAATTACACGCATTCAGATGCTTTAGAAATAAGGCAGAGATGAAAGAAAACACTTCATCACTTTCTCACTGCATGTGTGTGTGTGTGTGCATCTCACTGACCCCAGGGTGTGTATTCTCTCTGAGTGTGTGCTGTCACAGGCATATTTATGCACAATGGCCACTTTTGATTGGTGATATGTGAGAGTTTGAAAGGAGCCCCTTGTCTGTATGTGTGGTGTGACTGCATCATAAGAGGTCACATGACTTGAATCCTGCATTCCATTGCCTGCCCATTCCTACACTGTACACACAGACATACACAGACACACAATCTTTTTAAACTATACAAAACAGAATTTTTCTTGCACAAGAGCTAACCTCAGTGTTTGACCTGCCCTCCCTCTCTCGCTGTGTGTCTCGTTCTCGCCATTTTGGTTCTGCCCGACTGACTCATCCCCCCTGTGCTGTCATACTTTGGCATGCTCCACTGCCCTACATGCCTCTGCACAGTAGGGAAAAGGCAGCACCCGACCTCCAAAATCCCCTCGAAATCAACGCCAAGTGAACCAATGTTTCTCTTTCTCACTCTCATCACACATAGACACGTGGAGTGATGTAGTACTTGGTTACAGTAATACTTGTTAATCCGTTCTGGCATGGCTCATACATTTTAAGAAGATGTGCGCATACTTCCAGACGTGAATTTGAAGTATAATAAGCATGAGGTGTCTGTGAAGCATAGCCAGGGAGTCTGTATTTTTGTTTTTGTTACAGTGGTGAAAAGTTCGCAAAGGTATTATATTTATTATAGAGTTCTTATTGTTGTAAGCCTATTTGACTCATCACTAGACTTGAATCCTCATAATCCAAGTCCCAATAAGTGAAAAATAAGTATTTCTATAAATAAAGAATTTGTTTTCAATGCCAAATTCTCTTCTCACAGCATGAATAATGATGGATATGGTTCACTACACAGTATATGTATTAATTATGACTGCTTGCAGTACAAGCCAACTTTTTTTTTTGTTTACAGGGTTAAAAAAATAGTTTGTTTGAAAAATGCATAATTGATTTTTTTTTTTAACAAAGTGCAATACATCCACACAGATTAAATGTCAGTCCCAGAGAGCTTTATCTAACATGGTTCATTTCAGCTTTATCGCCAAAACAATTTTGGCCTTGAATGTAAAACTTACTGTTTTTATTAATATAGGCTGAAGAATTATTTTATCTTTAGTCAATTTGGAATTTTCATTGATAGCAGGCACAAACATAAGTAACAAAGGAAGCAAAGTTCTGCAAAAGGTAAAGTGAAAGTACTTTGCAACTCAAAAGAGGCGATTACACTCAGCATGAAGTGCACATAAACATAAACACCAAATTTTAATCTTTTTTAACTTACTTCATTCAGAAAGCTACTAGTATCCTAGTAACATTCATATTATTGACTATTCTGTAAATAAATAGACTATGTTGACCATTTTATTATGTAAGATATAATTTTGAGTCCATAATTTATTTTTATGTTAAAATGTATCATTAAAAACCTAAAAGATTCTATTGTTTCTGCTGTATATATTTCATTTTGGGTAATAAAAAACATAATTAAAAACACACCGATACACTAGCTGAATCTTTGTATCATTGTATGTTAGCAATGCATCTATATTTATCTGAACAGCTTCAAAATAATAAGGCGGGTGCTGGCAATCAGCTGATATATGATGTAGAAAACACATACACACACACAGTTGAAGAAATCTCAGCAAACTAAATCTAATAAAACATGAAGTTGCTGGACCTTCAGGATGCAGTTCACAGAGCGTTGCATATTGTGTGTGTGTGTGTGTCTGTGTGTGTGTTGGCATGAGGAGATAAAGCCAGTATGGATTTTTCAGAACTGATTTTCACTAACAAGACAGGTGCCAGCAAGCTGCTGCTCTATGATGTAGTTCACACACACACACACACACACACACATGTACAACATGGTTTCTCATAAAAAGTACTTTAAGTGAATGAGGATTATTAAACAAAATGGAAATAATGACCTAAGTGTGACCTGGACATGTTTTATTTTCTGTCTTGTATGTGTGTGTGATCTGTCTAGTGCAGAAGTGTAGTCACAGCCAGTGCTCACAGTACTCTCTGTTTTCTGCCACTGGCTAGCCCGAACACCATCTAGAGGCAAAAAATGGGAGCCGAGTGCATAAGCCTTCCCTTACAAGTACATAGCCTCTCCATTGCCAAGACTCCTGCAGTGCCTCCTCATGGCAACACACAGTAACTGGGCATCTTACAACCCCAGGCTGAACTGCAGGGGATCTTGGAGCAGCAATTGCCCCTCGGGACATGGTGCGCAGGCCCACCAGTGTGTGGACATGCCCTGGGACCTCATCAACCACTGCTCCATCTATGGGTTAAATAGCAGCCTGGTGCCATGGTTTGCGTGGATGAAGCCATTTAGAGGCTCAATGGGCTGAGAAATGGTGCCAGCAATATGCTGTGGAGTGTGTAAAGCAGGGCAATCACACATGACGTCCTGGTTATCCACTGCACCCTATCCCTTCTCCAGCTGTCTCGACTCTGTCCTGCCACTGGATCCAGATGGGATCTGGGAAGAGAGTGTGAGGTTGACGCTGTGCAACTCTCCCTCACTTAAATCTAAGTCAAGTGTTAGTCATCTTCAGTCTTAGTCTTATATACCAAAGTCCTGTGGCGATGTGTGAGCGACAAAGCAGTAGGTGTGGACACACAGGAAGCTGTAGTCACAAATCTGCTCACAGTGGCTCAGGCTATAGGGTCGTCTTTCATTGAACTGAAGCAGCAGTGAAACCCGGGAGCCGTCTGAGCAAGTGAGCAGTCCTATTTAGGACAAACACTGGTGACCTCCACAGCCTGAGGAAGGGGCTAGAAAAGGTGCCTTAAACATTGCCTGCTTCAGCCTAGCCTGGCCAGTCTACCATGGCTAGTGAGTGTCTCACCTCAGCAGTAGAAACAAGAAAATTCTCAAGGTGAAGGTGATGTCACCTTGAGATTTGAGACACTCGGTCCAGTCAAACGAAAACACCAAGACTGGATCGGCAAAAATGTTGAAACAACCACAAACCTTCCCAAGGAGAAAAACAAGCTGCAAGGAGCTTGCTCGAATGACAACTCAACAGTAAATAAAGCTGAATACACATCCACGATACAGTCTGGCAGGAACTGTACAAAATGCATGGCAAGTGGCTCAGCCAGAAGGCAGAAAAAATTCAAGCCTACTCTGTCAAAAGCTGAGAAAGCTGTACCAGCAATACCAGCAGAGATCTACAAGTATGGTGGACCACTGTTGCTCAGCAAGCTCACTGAGCTCTTCCACCTCATGTGGGAAAAAGGGATTCTCCCACTGGACTTAAAAGATGCAACCATAGTCCGACAGTCCTGTGACAATCACAGAGGCATCTCTCTTCTCTCCATTGCTGGAAAGGTCTTGGCCTGGATCCTCCTGAACAAGGTAACAACTAGAACAGGGACTTCTCCCAGAGTCATTGCAGCTTCAGGAAAGGAAGAGGAGTCACTGACATGGTGTTTGCTGCCTGACAACAATAGATTTGTCATCTCCTGAAGCAGCAGTTCAACCTCTATGCAACCTTTTTGACCTCACCAAGGCTTTTGACAAAGTTTGTCATGAAGGTTTTTGGAAGATCATGAGCAAGTACGGCGGTCCAGACAGGTTCATCCTAGTGGTGTGCCTATTTCATGACAGTATGCAGGCAAACGTTTGATGATGGTGAGTCTTCTGCCCCTTCACTGTCACCAACAGTGTGTAGCAAAGCTGTGTTCTGGCACCAACTCTCTTCAGCATAGTCTTCACTGCCATGCCATGTCACTGATGCATACTGTGATGACAACCCTGGCAAAGGCATCAGATATCAAACAGATGGCAACCTGTGTTAACTTTAGGCAAAAACCAAGTTCCACATCAATAGACTGAGTGACTTCCTGTTTGCCAATGACTGTGCACTAAACACCAGTTCTGATCTGGACATGCAGCATAGTATGGTCCTGTTTGCCACCGTCCCCGACAACTTTGGTCTCACGATCAGCATAAAAAACAGAAGTGATGTATCAGCCAGCTCTTGTAAAGCCCTTTAAAGAGCCAGTTGTGTCAGTCAACAGCCAAACGCTAGTGTGCATAGGTAAATTCACCTACCTGGACAGCACTCTCTCCAGATGTGTCTACATAGACAATGAAACAGACACCAGTATCACAAAGGCCAGCATGTCCTTCGGAAGTCTGTGGACATCTTTGTGGGAGCACAATGGAGTAAGGTTGTCAACCAGGTTCTTAGCCAAGCTAGCATGCTAAGCATCTTCACACTGCTCTGCCAGTCCCAGCTTTGCTGGACTGGACACATTACAAGAATGCCCAATGACTCCCCAAACATATTCTCTATGGCAAGCTGATATCTGGTGCATGCTCCTGTGTTGGCCAGAGGAAGCACTTCAAAGACACACTGAAAGCCTCACTCAAGGACATCAACCATGCATGATGGGAGTCACTTACACAAGACAGACCAGCCTGGAGTAATGCCATCCCCAAAGGTGCAGCAGGTTATGAGCAGCAGCGATTCCAAACAGCACAGGTGAAGCATTTGGCAAGAAAGGCCAGAGAGGGCGTCACCCAGACCACCCCAGACTCTTCAACCCTGCTGCCTTGTCCATACTGTAGGACATACTGACTGATGGTCATCTTCATCATGAAGGATGACTTCCATGTGTGTATGTGTGTGATGAAAGGATGCCACTAAAAATGTTTATTTCAATACTCATGGCGCTCGACCCATCATATGATTTTAAAAATAGGTTTTATACTAAAAACCAATATTAATTTTATAAAGAATAACCCGTTACAGACCATGCCATTATACAAAAATAATCCTTGCTTGGCTGGATACAGCCTGAACCAGAGTCATTCCTCATACTATTTTGCCAACAACTGCAATTTTTAATTCATTAATGAACATCATCATACTTATTAACTTATTTAATGTTATGGGACACCAAGGAGACAAGTAAATTCCTGTTATTGCTTATAGCAGCTATAAACAGTTGTTCACTCACTAGCTTGTCCTATATTCTTTCTCTTGAAGTCTCTTGAGAAAAAAAAATGCAGCTTGTCATGTGACTGGAAAACCCGGAAAGCACAAAGTCCTTTGTCTTGAAGACTCTCCTGCCTGCAGTGACACCCAATACTCATTCCATAAAATGTTACATAAACATTTCCTAACAGATATTTAGGAATTTAATAATTTTTAAAAAATCTGTTTATTTTTAGTCTTAGATTACTTTAAGCGTCCATCATTCAGGTACCTATGTATGAGCTGTTACTATAGGAACGATAACATATTAGAAAAAGAGCGTTAATATAACCCTGTCATTAACTACTATCAGAGCCGTGCTGTTATAGAAGATTAATGGACACCTTCTGTTTCAAAAACTGTGCTATGGTATAAAAGCTAAATATTAACTGTAAGACATCTTTAATAACTTCAGAATTCTTTGTATAACTGTCCACAAACCTAACCAATAGAAATATATGTATTATTACATTTACTTCACTATTATACATTAGTATACATTACTCGTCCATTACTACACTATTATACCTTTTTTAGATACGTCTAACCAACAGATTATGTTCAGTTTATGGAAGTTCATGGACAAGTGAAAGGTATAAGGTATTAGAGTGGCTACTATTCATGAAAACTGTGTAGGAGATGAACTGTTTTATAACTGTGCTAGAGCTCCCAGTAAACATAAGCACATGCTGTCAGCCTCTCATTCATGTTATAAAAGGATGCAAGGAGTGTTATTGTGTGTGTGTGTGTGTGTGTGTGTGTGTGTGTGTGTATGTATGTGTGTGTGTGTGGCTCTGTGGGATTCTCATCATTATCCTGATATCTATAAATATACTTCTTTCTACTTTTTTCTTTCTGGGTCACCTACTCCTGTCTGGATCTTCACACAAAGAAGAAAGGAAGCAGGAAGTAAGCCTGCAATACACACACACAGACACACACACACACACACAGTTTAATGTTCGTTTGTGTGTTTGAGTGTGTGTGTGTGTGCACTTGAACTTTATATTTGTATTGATTTTTTTTTACTTAACTGTGTGAATTAGTGTTTGTCTTTGTGAATGCAAGTAAACTTCAGACAGCGGAGATTTACAAAGAGGACTGTGTGAACTTTATTTATTGAAGACAAAGCGATTGCATTCATCCATCTTCAAATATCAGTTTGTGATATCAGAAAAGGTTATGCGATTCCTCTCGAGAATAAAAACATCGCATAATATTTAAAGGTTACTTTAATCGCTGGCAAATTATAAGTGAGTTGTTTGTCTACTGAAACTTTAATATTGTAATATAAGTAATGGCTTTAATATAGACTCGTTTTGAGTTAGGAAAGATGTATATAGATTGAGTTGCATTCAATTATTTTTGAGCAAATGTCAGTCTTACCGTGAGAAAATGAGTGAGTGAAGAAAAAGTTAAATTGCCCACTTAAGTAGATATTTGATGGGTCTGATTGAATTTTTGAGGAAAGTGTTCCATTTATCCATCAGATATGAGGAGGTCTCCCACACAGATCACTATGTTTTACCAAGCCCCCATTTTTGTACTTAATGTCATCAGTAAGGCTGAGGGTATTCATATTTCATTCTTATTTCATTCTTGACTGCTATTTTAGTTGTTCGATAATCTGTAAAGGAATATTTCCACACGTCAAATCTGAAAACCTAAAATGTCTCAGCCATAACCTGAAGCACATCCTGGATTTTCCTCAGTAATGTATACACCAAAAATGTTTAAACTGTACCTTGCAGATAAGTCTTTTGCTATTACATTTTTTTTTCACGTTTGTCTGCAAAAAAGAAAATCAGAAATCTGTCCATGATCGCACCAAGTCGTCTGATAGACTCTGGTAATATATCTGGAATGTGTAAATGAATATCTTATTTTTGAATATTTGTCTGTTTTCTTTTGAAAAGGTTATTTACAAGATGTGAAAACTCTTTCACTGATGCATAGCTAGTGTGGCTAATGAGGCACTTTGCAAGTCGATATGAGTTCAAATGTCACATTCATAACATCGGAATTGCCCATATCCATTTATTACAAGATCAAGATAACTTTATCCACTATGTGCAACCATGTGGAATTTTTATTCATTAGAACCTGTCCCATCACAGAATATAAAGAGACATAAGAACAGATGCTAGATACATATACAGTATGTAACCCCAAACAACTGTTATATAATGCAACACATTAGATTACAATAAAACAGAGTAGTAGAAATGGTTTTATTTGTGTAGTGTTTGGTTTTTCACTTAAATCTGGCAATCTTTGGCCTGTGAATGCTGAACATGCTTGGAGGAGAGCTATTCTCTATTTATAACCAGCAATTAGCTAACATCAGTTTCATTGGCAGGAGAACCCTGACACTGAAAGCTGGGCAAGTTATGCATCTTCAAGATTCCAAGCAGGCAGATTTAGCTGTTTAGTGTACAGTATGTGTGCATGGTGCCTTATCAGGATAAAGCGGTTATTGAAGATGAATTAATGAATAAATGATTTACCCGAATCCTGACAAAGCATTGCATCTGCATAGCAAACAACCATCAATTCTACACTGCATATTTTCCACAGACACTATGTTTTATCAAAAAAAACTAATGTCTATCTGTACAAAGGTATTGGTGAAATATGGGGACAGTAAAAGTTGGGCCAGCTGTAATTACAATATAGCTCAACAAAAACATGACAGGTAGATCAAGAGCAGCAGGATGCATGGGCTTGTGTTGAACACATTTGTGGACTGAAAAGTATGGTGGAAGGACAAGAATTCAAATTTAAAAAGAAGAAAGTCAACTTTAAATAAAATAAATAAACTTTAAATAAAAGAAATCTACTTTAAGTAAAATCACTAAACTTAAAAAAATCAACTTTAAGTAAATGCTGTAAACTGTACATAAAAGATGTAAACTTTAAAAAAAAAAAAAAGAAGTGAACTAAAAAGAGAAGTCAACTTAGAAGTCAACTCTTTAAATTAAAGCATAAACTTAAAAAAAGAAATTATATTTCAGTAAAAACAATAAACTTTAAATTAAATTTAACATTAAAAAGACAATTTTAGAAAGTCAACTCTAAATAAAAGCAGACAACTTTAAATAATAAACTTTTAAAAATGTCGACTTTAAATAAAATACATCAAACAACAAAAGAAAGTCAACTTTAAATTGTCAATTTAAAAAAAGTCGACTTTAAATAAAAAGCAACAACTTTTAAAAAAAAAAAAAAGAAGTCAAATTTAAGTAAAACACAGTAAACTTTAATTAAAAGTTGTCAACATTAAAGTTAACTTTAAATAAACACTCAACTTTTTTAAGTCAACTTAATAGTTAACTGGAAATAGTCTTTTTTTTTTTTAAAGTCAGCTTCAAATAAAATAAATCAAGTAAAAAAAAGTATGAAAAGTATAAAGTATGAAAAAAAGTATCTAGCTGTACTTAATACAGACAACTAGGTATTATAAGAATTAAATTTTAAATTAAGCCATAATTAAGTAAATAAAACTAAATTAAAAAATTTATAGAGCTATGCGTATCTTAAGGTATAGGCAACTATACCAGAAACACTGTTACCTAAGGCTAAAATCTAGCTTGTCAACATTTACGTCCATTAGCTTAACTAAGCATTTTGGACACTTTCAATATCATTTATCATCAACACTTTCCCCCAAAACTCCCATACCATTAGGATTGCGAAACTTGTTACATTTAGAAGTTGAATTTGAAAGAAATATTGATTCGAATTGTGCTTTTACCATGTTTTTTGTGGCATTGCTGTTTCTGAGACTTCCATAGTGCCTTTGAGCTAGCTTCAGCATTTATCTTGCAACTTTAACAAGGGATAAAGTGCCCTCTTTACCTGTGAACAAGTGCTCTCTCTGTTTCTCTGTCTCTCTGTTTCTCTCTTTTTAAAGACATCCTGTGTGATTTGGTCTGTTTTGTCTCAGCTTAATTAGGCATTTAGAAAATAGACTTTTTCACTTGAATATTGTTTGGTAACAATGATAACATCGTTTCCAACCCATGCTGTCAGGGTGGAAAATCACTAATACACCATCACACACATACAAACACATGCAAATGCATTCATAAGACACTATCAAACTAAGGTGGCTCATGAATCATCTGAATGTTGAATGCTGAATTTTTTACCTTGAAATTGAAGCAAGATCAGGGCACAGTGGCAAAAATAGTCTTTCCAATCAATGCTGTCTTTGGTAAGTAAACACTACGAAAACCTTTCAATCTCTCTCCCACATACACACACACAAACGCATTTCATTCATGAAACCCCATCTCATTAGCCTGACTGAAAATAAATGCTACCGTAATTCTCTGAGTGATATGTGAGTGTTTGTGTGTGTCAGTGTGAATGTGCATTTACAAGCTAGCAGCACAATGCAGTGGCCAAGTGTGATTTATAATCTAAAATACAGGTGAAGACAGAACTAGGACAATGCTACACTTAGCTACAACTCAGTGCTCATAGTGCTAAAGTTACCTCTCAGTATTAGATATTTTTATGTGGTGCTTCTTTCATATCTTGAAGTGATATATGTATACTCTGAACTGCCACTTTGTTAATTACTAGATACAGTATACCTAATAAAAGTATAACTCAGTGAATACACTCACCATCCATTTTGCCACATGATTAGCTGATTAGATAACTGCATGAATGTGCAGGTGTACAGATGATTGGACAGTGAGTGTGTATACATTTATATAATTGTTAGAATATAGAATTGACTGAAACAGTGACTGGATATCCTCAATAATGTATGCGCTATTGGAACATCACAGGAAAGGCAAAAAAGATTAAAAAGATACAGCTGAAGGCGGAAGAGAAATTGGAATACCCGAATGAGGGAATGTGGAATGTAAAAGAGGAAAAAAAAAAGAGCAAAGGTGCCTTTTTGCATTGGTACTTTGAAGTTAGCTGTGAACAGTATGCTGGTGTAGTGTGCATTAATGTGAGAAGTGTGTGCGTGACTCATGGTCATAACTTTGTTCATCAGCATGAAGCACGTCTGAAGAGCAGTGCGCAGAAGTGCTCACCCCCACACACTCTTCTTACTCATTCATTAATGGCATGTCCATGTGTGGGCTTCCAACAGGCCAGACCTTTTCAAAGTCCATTTTTAGAAGAGACGTCCTGCAGCTGATGCCTGCCATGTTAATGTTGAAACTCACAATTTCAATTTGATCAGACTGAGATTTGCATTTAGCTGATGCTTTTGTCCAAAAGTGCCGTACATTAACTGATTACAGAGATGGCATACCAATGAAAAAAATACATAATAAAAATAGATGTCAGCTGGTATTGAATTCAAGACCTCTTGGCCCAAAGAAGAGGTGTGAGAATATGCCAGTGTGACAGTATGATGTGGTGAGAAAATCTGTAATGGATATATCGTGAATGTTAAGCCCCACCAGTCTTAATCTGAATATGATTTTCTAGATGAACCTCAAATTGTTTCCCATGACAGCTCACTGTTTTTTACGATACCATAGTACAAGCCAAAATATGCCCATTATTCAGTGTTTACCACCTCTAACAATTCATTTTGCAGTATATCTTGCTAATATAACTCATTTAACACACTGGCATCTATCGTTTTTCTCTTAACCTGTGTTAAGGCTTATACAGTGTTATAAAGATTCATACATGAAAGAATACTATTGTATGAAGGACATTTAAACACTTCAAAAAAATCATCTTAGCAAGTAAAAATATCTTGAATATAGTCAAATGAATCTAATATTTTCTATTATAGGATCACAATAAACCAAATATAAAAGATATTAAACCTATTTTTAGATATTTTTTTACTCATTTCAAGCGTGAAATGTTCTTATTCTATTGGTGATAATTTTGCTTCTTTCTTGAAATAAATGCTATCTAATTGTTAGCTAAATTATCTGCCAATAGAACAAGACTATTTCAAGCTATTCAAATATTATTTCTAGAAGTAGGATTAATAATCTTATATTTGGTTTATTCTTATTTTACAATAGGAAATGCTAAATAAATTTGAGTACTGAGGTATTTACAATTGCTAAGATGTCTTTTTTTGCAGTGAATATGTTTTTTTGTTTGTTTGTTTTTTTGTTTGTTTGTTTGTTTGGTACGTATCTCAACCACAAGAAAAGCATTTCTGGTTATGGCCAGTAGTGAAATAGAGGCATTTAATGATTTTATTTCAACTCAACTGAAAGACACCAACACACTAGATTTTGTCTAAAAGTAACTGCTATTTAATCATTTAAATATAATTGTATGTAATATCAAATTAATAAGATATACAAATTAGAAATATGGCCATGAATAGTATGTCTTTTTAAACCAGTTGACAGACAGTGTTCAGAAGTTTAGTGCATCCAGTGGAAAGCAATTTATTGATCATAAGCATAATCCAGTCTCTGTGTGACTCAAAAGAACACTTAGTTAGCAAGCTATTGCTTAAAATATGTTTACACAGACTGACTGTTTGTACAGCTGTATTTGTGTAGTAAGAACATTGACATGTGTGGACGTAAGTTGTAGGGAGAAAAAACAATTTTGTTCAAAACAGCCACAGCAACATCCGACATGTTTTCCCAGGCCACCAGAGATCGTTGGATAGTGACAGATAATGTACAAGCCAAAGATACAAGCCTTTTTAATAATAATTTATATTTTAAAAATAATTTCAATACATGTCTGTTTACTTACACTTTAAACTTAAACCATACCATATTAGCAAAAACTACAATATTGGGTTGTAGCTAGATATGTGATGATATGCTATTATTAGGAAATATTAAATAATTATACCCTTAACACTGTAGTATAAAGGAATAAAAAAGATGAGGACATCAAAATGTTCCTTGAAATGTTCTAATTTCAAATTATCTTGTGTGTCTTTATAAACTACTGCAGGGTAGGAGCTTGTTACAAGTCTTCTTTAAAAAAAAAAGTAGCAGAATCTCTTATCAAATAACTATGAAAGGGAAAAAAACGAGAAACATAATTTGGAAAGGTAATGTACCTTATCATATATCATGTATTCATACGACATGTCCAAAGTATCATACTGTAACCTCCATGGAACCTACATAACTCCACACAAAAGCATATCTATGGCACATAATTAAAATACCTTCTTCCATATAAATTGCAGAATTTCATTTTTCTTTCAATATGGACTTGATTTACCCCTGCAACTTCTCACCCATTACACTCAGAATTAAATTTCGTTTTGATAGCTACTGCAATAGTAACGCTATTGACAAAAATAACCACTCATCTAACTAACTGATATTACACCATAGATCACACAGCAATCGCTCCATAGAGAAGGAGAGGTTAATAGGACAGAACGGTGTAATCATCCTAACTGCAACTCTGGGAGTGATGGGAGGATTGTGTTTATTCAGCTAATGTGTGTGATGGGGTGATGAAAGTAGAACTAAACCCAGTGGGGTCTGATTGAGCTGCCATGTAGTAGATTTTATTGATTTTATAGAGTAATAAATATTTCATGGCATTGTCAAACTACAAACCTGGTATCTGTTTATTAATAAGTGAATTTACATCTGAATGTCATATACAGTATAGAGTTTTTAAGTGAACTGTTTGTTTACTGATTTCTATATGTTAAAGAATTAAAACCATACTTGTCCTGCAATTAGTGGAAAGAACAGCTTTGGCACACTGCTAGAGCTATGACAAAAATAATAATATATACTATCATAGCTGTTTTAAAGAACAGCCATTAAAAAAATCAAGAAAAAACTGTCCAAAGATGTAACTGTGTCAGTATCCACCGAGGGAGGACTCAAGATTTAATGGGTGCCGTGACATACATAGTCAATCCTCTTTAAACTTCATTTCATAGTTGCAACATCTTTACATCATGTCCATGTCCAACAGTGTTGTAGGGCCATGAAAGAAGTTACATTACTCCAGGCATCAGAGTAAACCTACCTCAGACAGAGTTTACTTCAGTAGTGGTAATATTTCTGTTCATACACTCCATGTAAGATGGTCCCTTCTGCCTGGAAGTGTTGATACTGTATAACAATGTTTAATTCTCTAATAATGTCATGTTTATTTGAAATTACATTTATTGGTACAAGCTAACCACTTTCTGCATTTGTTTACTGGACTGGATATTTCATGATCCTAGTATTATGAAGTTCTATCTGAGTAAAAAGCTGGTTTGAGATATGAGACATGAAGGCTTGACATTCCTACTAACAAAACTAAGATTATTCCTTTACAGCTCAACAAGGCCTAAACTTTAACAGTGCTTCAAACTTATTTTACTGAAATTCTGAGACAATTAGAAAGCAAATGTTTCAACACCAGCCAAATACAGACAATTATTATTATTACTATTATTATACTGAGATTTTAATATCAAATGCTGTTTGGTTTTATAAGGTTTTATCTGCCTGTTTCTTATTAAGCAATCTCATAATCTCATTAAATAACTAATAAATGGTAATAGACTCAGCAGAGAAAGACATTATGAGCCTATTAAGATGCCATTATGAACATAAATGTTTTTTCCACAAATTCTATTTTCTGAATATATTCTAGAGCTCTAATTATTTAGAATATGTTCCTTAAAAAATAGTTTGCATTAACTATTCATTTTTAAATATTTAACAATATTAAAATACATTAGAATATACATTGCGTGCTTCTGTACCACCACTTAAACATTTTTTTACAAGTCTGCTAGGCAACCTTCATTCCCAGGTTACGCTGTTCAGTTTATAAAGCACATGTGGTAATAATAATAATCATCATCATCATCATCATAATTTACAAGCTCATCAAAATCGATCACAAGCTATTATCTGTAATGCTAATCATAGCTGATGTTAGCCATAATATCCCAGAATATACATTGTAAAACCAGGGAGTACAGTAGAGCTGTCCTGTACCTGTTTTTTACACTTATTTATTACTATTTATTACTATCAGGGACGATATGTAGAACAGTTCAAGACCAGCAGAGATACCCGGCACATGTGGCAGGGCATCCAGAACATCACCAACTACAGGTCACCACCATCTGCCTGTGACAGTGATGCCTCCCTCCCAGATGCGCTGAACGACTTCTACGCTCGGTTCGAGGCACAGAACGGCGTGATGGCGAGGAAGACCACCCCTTCTCCCAATGACCAGGTGCTGTGTCTAACCACGGCTGACGTGAGGAAGACTCTACACAGAGTCAACCCACGGAAGGCTGCTGGACCAGACAACATCCCTGGCAGGGTGCTCAGGGGATGTGCAGACCAGTTGGCAGATGTTTTCACGGACAAGTGCTTCGAGAAGCTCGTCATGAGGCACGTCAAGACCCTGCTGCCTCCCTCACTGGACCCCTTGCAATTCGCTTACCGCCCCAACCGCTCAACAGATGATGCCATCACCACCGCCCTCCATCTGGCCCTCACCCACCTGGACAATAAAGACACTTATGTTAGAATGCTGTTCATAGACTTCAGTTCAGCATTCAACACGATCATTCCTCAGCACTTGATCGGAAAGCTGAACCTGCTGGGCCTGAACACCTCCCTCTGCAACTGGATCCTGGACTTCCTGACTGGGAGACCTCAGTCAGTCCGGATCGGGAACAGCATCTCCAACACCACCACACTGAGCACTGGGGCCCCACAGGGCTGTGTGCTCAGTCCATTGCTGTTCACTCTGCTGACTCACGACTGTGTAGCAATGCACAGATCGAATCACATCATCAAGTTCGCCGATGACACGACCGTGGTGGGTCTCATCAGCAAGAACGACGAGTCAGCATACAGAGAGGAGGTGCAGCGGCTAACGGACTGGTGCAAAGCCAACAACCTGTCTCTGAATGTGGACAAAACTAAAGAGATGGTTGTTGACTTCAGAAGAGTACAGAGAGACCACTCTCCGCTGAACATCGACGGCTCCTCCGTGGAGATCGTCAAGAGCACGAAGTTTCTTGGTGTTCACCTGGCGGAGAACCTCACCTGGTCGCTCAACACCAGCTCCATAACAAAGAAAGCCCAGCAGCGCCTGTACTTTCTGCGAAGGCTGAGGAAAGAACATCTTCCACCCTCCATCCTCACCACGTTCTACAGAGGGACTATCGAGAGCATCCTGAGCAGCTGCATCACTGCCTGGTTTGGGAATTGCACCGTTTCGGATCGCAAGACCCTGCAGCGGATAGTGAAGACAGTTGAGAAGATCATCGGGATCTCTCTTCCCTCCATCACAGACATATACACCTCTCGCTGCATCCGCAAAGCCACCAGCATTGTGGATGACCCCACACACCCCTCACACACACTCTTCACACTCCTGCCGTCTGGTAAACGGTACCGAAGCATTCGGGCCCTCACAACCAGACTGTGCAACAGTTTCTTCCCTCATGCCATCAGACTCCTAAATACCTAGAACTGGACTGAAGGAACACACACACACACACACACACACACATACATATACACACACACACACATATATACACACACAACTGAACTGGTCCAAAGGAACTCACGCATACATACATACATACATATATATACACACAACGGAACATCCTCTATGCACATGCACTGCACATGTTTTGCACATGTTTTATTATTGCTGCTACTAATATGTTTACACTGTTTACACTACCTCAGCTTGTAATATTTGCACTACTGTCACCTTATCACTTTCAACAGGACTGTGTACTGGTCGGCGTCGTAGTTATGTACTGTCTGTTCTGTCTTGTGCTGTCTGCACATGTTTGCACTTGTGCACTTTACGTTTAATTTATGTAATTTATGTAGTTCCCGTAGTTCTATGTTGTTCTGTGTTGTCTTATGTAGCACCTTGGTCCTGGAGAAACGTTGTTTCGTTTCACTGTGTGCTTGTATATGGCTGAAATGACAATAAACTCCACTTGACTTGACTTGACTTGACAGTTAAAAAGTCATTTTCCTCCAACTCATTGTATTGAGTCTTTTTTCTGTCAGAGTGTAAATAGAATCTGGACATTGATTGGTCAAGGCTGCCTATGATGTGTTCATTCTGTTTTCATCTGACGATGATCGGCTCGCAGAACATTATAAAACCTAGTCTATGAGTTTGGATATAGAACTTTTTCAACATACACCAGAAGTTTTGGAATAATAATAATAATAATAATAATAATAATTTCTGACAAAAATGTCAGATAGAACCATACAATATTGAGGTCACGATTTGATGTGGTCATCTTTAAAAATATTTAGCTTATCAAAATTCAGTCTTTTTCAGCTGTTTTAATTCTGTTGTAGGTCCAAATTTCTATAGATTTCCTAAATTTCACACTGTTCTAAAAACCAAATATAAAAAGCAATTAGCTAGATTTTCCCAACTGCATTAACAATAATGCACAAGCATACAAATTACACTTCCCAATGGACCGATTTGAGTGACCCAGTCATGTGACTTGTGTAAGACCAACAATTAATATTTTACTATATTTATACATTGTATTGCACTATATGTTTCTTTTCATGGGAGGATAAATAAGCAACCATTGATTCTTGGTAGAAAATAGACAAAATAGAGAACACATTCTGCTACTCATGATCAAATCATAGCGGATCAAGAGTCTGAGTCCCCTAACAAGAACTGTGTATATTTCATATGTCATATTTCATTACTTCATTCATTCATCTTCAGTAACCACTTTATCCTGGTCAGGGTGGCAATTGAACACTAGGCATGAGGTGGGGATTCACCATGAATGAGATGCACAACATGCACCTGAACATTCAGACAAAGATAACACAATATCCCTTAACACCTGTCATTGATTTAATTAGTGCACTTTATTTGTAACTCTATTCATTATTTCATCTTTCCTAATGATTTTAGTTGAAAAACATTTCTGAAAAACTTGGCTAGGCTCAATAGATAATGGAAACAACGCAAAAATTAATCTTGATGATCATGGCTTTATTGTTTAAGAAATATACACTTACAAGGGATTTGACTTGGCAGTTGTTCGAAGTAGAATAAACACTTGCTGAACACTAAATCCGAAAGAGAAAAAAACTTTTGTTTTTATACTAACTTTATACTAACTAACAGAAATGGTATTCTTGGACTCGGACGTAACTGTACTAGCATGAGGATATGTTTTTAATGGAGACAGCAAAGTACTTCCGCAAGTCACTCTAGATAAAAGTGTCTGCTAAATGCTGTAAAAGTAAATGTAAAATTAGTAAATAAAGATGTTAAAGAGTTTTATTATATAAAAAGAAAGAAAAATAGAATATGTACTTATTTTTCAGTAGATGCAAAATACGGTTTGGAGAGATTGATCAGTACAGTAAATGCTGCAATTACTATAGATGCATATTTTACAGAATGTACAGGAAACCAAGAGCAAAATATTAAGTGTAATAATAATTCCATTGGTTGTTAATTATATATGTTGGTACACTGTATGGTAGCGATTATGATCCAACAAGCTTTTCCATTCAGTTTGAATTATGTTGTAATCATTATAATTTCATGTATGCATTTGCACTGCAAAAAATTGCATCTTAGCAAGTGAAAATGTCTTGAATATAGTCTGTTTTTTTTTTTGTTTTTTTTTTTTGTTTTTTTTTTTATTATTTAATTTTTAGAATTTTTTTAGTAATAAAAAACTTGAAACCAGGCGAAATGATCTGCCAGTGTAATACTGTTATAAGCTTGAAATTAGCTAAAGGAAATAGATTAATATCTAGAATGTCTAGAAATAGGATTAATAATCATATATGTTTTACTGTAAAGATGCTGTTTCTTGCAGTGTGGTTGTCATTATTAAATAAGCCATTTTTTGTGGATTTATTTTTATACAGACAACCAAGATGGCTATTGTTGTTAGATTGTAAAGTCTCTGCACACATTGCCTTCTGTCTCTTGTCTCTCTCTCTATAGATTGTAGCCAGTGTTATTTTTTGATTAGAAGAACCTTGCATGTGTGAGTGTGTGGGCCGTGGTTGTTTCATCTCTTCATGGGCCAAATACCCCATAATGACAGGAAAATGTGAGAGTTTTGATCTAGTGGGGCTTTGAAAAATATTTTAAGATACTGAGGATAATTTGAGGGTTAGAGATAGGTCTGGAATTATTTATCTACAGTAACACACAAGTCAATGGAAATACCTTACAAAGATCACATTTCTCGTGTGTGTTTGTGTGTGAAGTGCATGTACAAATCTAGTATTCCCCTGGGTCCAAAGCAGTAGGTGTTCAAGAGTGTCACCAGACTGTGCTGATATGTATCACACTGCCCACAGGTAAACACATCCTTAATAGGATTCCTACATGACGGCTCGATTTGTGTGTGCTGTGTGTGTGT
This sequence comes from Pangasianodon hypophthalmus, assembly GCF_027358585.1. Classification (NCBI taxonomy): domain Eukaryota; kingdom Metazoa; phylum Chordata; class Actinopteri; order Siluriformes; family Pangasiidae; genus Pangasianodon; species Pangasianodon hypophthalmus. The sequence continues at coordinate 12,486,641 of NC_069727.1, forward strand.
CTGCGTGTGTGTTGGGGGAGAGGGAGGTGCATCTAGGGAGAAGACACTATGATGGAGATGGAGTTGGGGTGAAGTTTACCGTAACCCCAATCTCAGTCCTAATCCTTCCTAAAGGGAACATGACTGAACATGATTCCAATTCCAAAGCCCAAATCTAAACAAAACCAGACAGGCCCCTCAAACTACATGTACACACACATGCATACACACACATACACACACACGTACACACGCATCCACATACACGCACGCACATCTGATACTCAGTGTCTTATGTCTTTAATATGATACAGTACTTTACAGTTTATGTTACTGTAAAGAAACAACCATTATAGAAGCCAGAGTGTGTGTGGAAAAGAAAGAGAGAGAGAGAGAAAGATGTTGTAGACAGTCCAATATAAAGTGTCGTTATGAAACTACAGTTGAAAGTCCCCGGTTTGATCCTGATCTCAGGTCTGTGGAGTTTTGCGTGTTCTCTCACCTCCCAAAAACATGCAAATAGGACTCGTTACTCTACATTTCAAGTAGGTGTGAAAGAGTATGTGAATGTGTGTGTGCATGCGTGTGTGCATGATGCCGTGGGATAGACTGGCTTCCCATCCATGGTGTACTTCCTTCTTGGGATTGGTTCCTATAGTAATAAATTTTTTAAATTACTAAATTTAAAATTTTGAAATTTAAATTTAATTAAGAGGAATGAAAGCATTAATTAAATTCATTCATTAAAGACTAACATCTAATCTTCAGACCATATATTTTTCACAAGCTGCAGCTCACCTCCAGAGCAAATCTTTTTTGAATGCTTGTGCTTTTGCTACTGCAGTGATGAATAGAATGCTTTATGTTGCTCAAGATTACGTTGTTTCTTTTTTATTGATTTTCGGAAATGCGTGAATTTGAGTTGTTTCAGGGCAAAGGTCTGTACACAATGATAGATAGGGCTCACAAATGTGAGGACATAGTTTACATTCACAAATTCTCTAGTCTTCACAACTAACAGCTGTAAATCACAGTATGTGCATCAAATGTGCACTTCTCCAACCAATCTGTATTGATGGGGCGTAAACTCAGCCTACACACAAGTATATAGACACGCTGGGTCAAAAAGCCTCAGGCCTATCTGGAGAAAGTACATAACTTATTTTCCAGTGTGCTTTGGGGAGAAAAAGCAGAAAGAGGGCAGAGATTTATGGGCAGCAATGAATGGGTTGACACAGCTATTTCTCTGTGGCATCTCATGTTTTAGTCTTAATACTCAAATACTGAAAAACACGCTTTAAGAGAGAAATCGACCATTTAATATACTTATGAATGCCATGTGTCTCTGTGTGTGTGTGTTACTGTGAATAATTCCTCTCCAAGATTCCACTCCAAATGAAAAACAGATGACCAGTTGTATCATCTGTGTGTGTTTGTGTGTGCGTGTTTGTGTGTGTGTGTGTGTGTTTAAAAAATAAAATAATTAATAAATGGATCTCCTGGCTAGCATGAATTATATTGTGTCATTGCTGTTATCTTCCAACTAGTCATGTAATAAAATGTGTCTATACTTTCTCTCCACTACCGAATATCATCTTATCACAGTATTTCACCATCATTGGCATAGAAAGGAATTAATTTCAGGGGAGATGAGGAAATATAGGAGCAGGAAAAATGCATGAATTTGATTGATCAGTCCTGTTTTTCACCATAGCAGCTGGTAACCAATAAAATGTAAGTAAGCAAACTAAGAGACACGCACATGTCATGTCTATGACGATTAAATATGGAATCATAATGATGACTTTTTGACCTTTCATCAATGCCTGTATACAAAATACTGTGTAAAACATTACTTGACATCATCTGTGCAGTATGTTTGTTATGTTAGCCAGCCACATATAAGCATTTGGAACTCATGAAACATTGGAAATCATGAAATATTTCAGGGATATATCTCAAAGACAGCTGGTATATGAGTTTAATTACAATATGAAATGGGGTAAAAGTAGTCAGGATTCAACTAAAAAAGTGTTTATCAGAATCACAATAATACCTCAGTGGAGTCCCTTAACCATCTACAAACCTGAGTCAATCTCCATGAATCTCCATCTACTACCATCCCTGTCCCCCTCAGTTTAAATAAATAAATAAATTAGAAGAGTGGCAATTAAAGGAGGCTGTACATGCAACAGGTGACAAACAGGAGGAAAACAACAGGAGAGTTGCATAAGTGATTTTACACTGTATAACTGTACTTATTGTGATTACCTCAAAGACAGATAAAATGCACACTTCAATATATTCCTCACTTGAATTCTGAGAGAGAAGTCTAGAAGTATGAAATAGTCTATTTACAAAAGAGATGGAAAAGAAAATAAGCAAGTACTTTTAGCTCAGTTTGCATCCTCAACCGGAATCCAGAACAGCCATGAAGCTCCAGGCCGGCTCTCGACCCCAGCTGTTCCAGATCCCTTATCAGCTCCATTGACGTCACACATTGGAAGGACAACAAGAAGGAATCAGCTTAACACCCCTCAACTCCAGTCAAATAGCTGCCCTGCTGTGGAATTCAGACTTCCTGCCATGTCATTTGCATGTGTGTAAGTGACATGATCTCACCACTGCAAATTCATAAGAATTCACATGAGGTATGTAAAGTTATGGTTATTGTTAGGGTGAGGCATGGGGGTGAGGCATTTTTTAGCTTTTCTTAACACTTCACTTATATGGAATATAAATCATTCCTTCTCTTTGGGATTCATGTGAATTTAGTACAAGATTGATGTAATGAGCATAGATGGAATTTAATAAGATACAATTTAGCTGTATTCAGTTGGCAGGCAGTTTTATACAAAGTAGCAGCATATAAATGAGGTAAAGTCCAACTAAAGGCCATAGCTAAAAAAAATAAATAAATAAGGATCGAAGGCTCGACCAGTGTCTCTTTGGCAGTCCTGGAATTTGAGCTCTCACCCTCAGTTACCAGACACTATGTATAACCATTATGCTAGCATTGTCATTGTTTCTCTACAAATTGTGTTGAATGCCATAGAATCTGATGGCATTTCAAAACCTGGACACAGTGCCATTTACTTTCACAATGCACAAAAATACCACAGATTCATTCACTGAGTTTTGCTGAAGGGACATGTGTTAGCGGATATCTAGTGCTACTGGACAGACTAATACATGTGTCAGTGTTCATATTTAGTAGAAAGAGAAGGATTCTGATGCTATGTCTGAATCCACCACAAATCAGAGAGCTAGTACAAATCCATTTGAAATGATAGGTCAATGGAGTTGCCATCGCCATTACTAGCAAATCTTGGTTTCAAATCTCATTTTTCATGATTAAATTGTTATTATTGCAAAAGACAAATGGGTGAATATACCATACCCTTACCAGCCACTTTCATAGGAACACCTGTACACCTGCTCATTCCTGCAATTATCTGATCAGCCAATGAGTGCAAGTAAAAAAATCATGCAGATACAGGTCAACAGCTTCAGTTAATGTTCACATCAAACATCAGAAAGGGGAAAATGTGACACAGTGACTTTGAATGTAGCATGATTGTTGGTGCCAGATGGGCTGGTTTTTGAGTATTTCAGAAACTCTTGATCTCATGGGATTTTCACACAACAGTCTCTTGTGTTTACACCAAATGGTGTAAAAACATCAAGTGAGCAGCATTTCTGAGAGGGGTCAGAGGAGAATGACCAGACTGGTTTGAGTTGACAGTAAGGCTAAAGGGTAAATAACCACGCTTTACAATCTTGGTGAGCAGAAAAGCATCTCAGAAAGCAAAACATGCTGAATCTTGGGGGGATGGGCTACAGCAGAAGTCGTCCACATCAGTTTTGCTCCTGTCAGCCAAGAACAGGAATCTGAAGCTACAGTGGGCACAGACTCATGCAAACTGGACAGTTGAAGATCGGAAAAAGTCACTTCTACCTGTAGAACTGCTGCTTACTGGGTGTTTTTTTTTTTTTTTGTACCATTCTTTGTAAACTCTAGAGACTGTTGTTCATGAACATCCCAGGAGATCAGCAGTTTCTGTACTGTTCTGTATCAGATCATTCCATCTGGCACCAACAACTATGCCAAGGTCAAAGTCACTGAGATGACAGTTTCCCCTTTACTTATGTTTGATGCGAACATTAACTGAAGCTTTTGATCTGTATCTGCATGTTTTTTATGAAATGTGCTGCTGCCACATGATTACCTGATTGGATAATTGCATGAATGTGCAGGTGTACAGGTGTTCTTATTAAAGAAGCTTGTGAGTGTAGATTAATTGGGAATTCTTGCCATTGACAGTTTCATTTTAAAGATGTCCATAGGCCTTTCATCATATGTTAGCTTCATTTCATTTATTTATTTATTTATTTATTTCAAGACAATGCTTGAGTTTATACGACATGCTTACTGAGAACTTTTGATAACGTAGATGCCGCTTTCTACCAAAATGCTCCCAAGAAAAAGTATGTTCACTGCCTTCAAGGCAGGGAAAGCAAAAAGGAGTGAGGGTAAAATCCGTATGGTAATGCTTATAAGGGTGACATAAGTTCTGTTAGCTGATGTTTAGATGCTTCAAAGGCACATACTATTTACCAGTTGACCTGAACAGAACCAACTGATGTGGATTCTTTATCCAACATTTTCTGCAGACCTAATGGTTTATGTACAGCAGGAAGTAGAGTAGGGTGAAGATACAATAAGTGTAGTTCCAGCGCTAACAGAAAAAAATGTAAAAGATGCGCAAGTAAAACTGTTTTCCATTGTACTCCATATGCTTAGCTGACCTAACGTGAAGATAAAGAAAAGAGCAAAAGCTCAGAATGTTGTAGCATGTCTGTAAATTTTGGAATAGCCAAAGGCCAGATTTATTAAACTGTTATGTTGGCTTCATCTGTAAACCTGAATACCACTTCCAACAATTCTCTGCAAAATAATGATCTCATCTGTCACATGATCTGTTATCTCACTCTCCACGCCAGACTTCTAATCACACACACCTGTTCCCAATCATTAGTTCACTACATGTAGACACTACAAACTTGTGCTTGTGGCCAGCTCATTGTTATTAATGTAGCCAAGGCTTTACTATGCTATGCTACCATTGCAGGAAGGAAAAAGGTTGGTTTGCATCAAGTAATTTCTCAATTCACATAGATTAGATACACTATATTGCCAAAAGTGTGCAGACAACTGACCAGCACACCCATATGTGCTTTTTGAACATACCAATCCAGATTTAGTCCACTTTTCTGTTATAACAGCCTCCACTCTTCTGGGAAAGCTTTGCATTTGTGCTCATTCAACCACAAGAGCATTAGTGAAGTCAGGTACTGATGTTGGGTGAGGAGGCCTTAGGTTCATTAGGTTTATTTAAGTTTATTCCAAAGATGTTCAGTGGGGTTGAGGTCAGGGCCCTTGAGGTCTTCCACACCAACCTTGGCAAACCATGTCTTTATGGATCTCACTTTGTGCACAGGGGCATTGTCATGCTGGAACAGGTTTGGTGCACCTTAGTTCCAGTGAAGGGATCATATGAGTGTGATGGTCAGGTGTCTACATATTTTTGGCCATATAGTGTATATTGTGCTAAATATTATCAGAAACCTGAAATAAAAGGCTTAGTTGTTAATAGGTATGATGGAGTGTGGTGAAACACTATACCACATGTCCAGTGAACTTGACCTACTACTACTTGACTAATATTAGAACCTTACTGTTTTAAGAGCAAGGGGCTGGTGTTCTGAGAAGAAAGAAGATGCCTCCTACTATTCTCAGCAGTCAAAGCACAAACACAAAGAGAATACACTCTAGACCAATAACACAGAGGCCATGTACATGAAGAGCCAGAGGCAACTTTTGGAGGCTTGGGTACTTTGCTCCACATGCTCCACCAGACTGTCCAAATGAATCTTCTAGGATGTACTATGCTGGTGCAGAAACTAACAGAATGAATAAACTCACTAAGGGGGTAGGTTTTGTCATGGATGTGGGAGTGGAGATGGAAATGGTATCCAAATAGACCATCATGTACAATGTCTCCCAACACTGTCTATGGAATACTGAAAATCACCTTCAGCAATAGGATGATCCGACCAGAGTGTAGCAAGATGCACTACAGAAACACGATAGAAACAGACAATAACAATATCAGTGCAGAAGCAACAACAGTGCAAACTGAATGAGAGTACAATAGTCTTCCTGCAGGTGGGGGAAAGAGAGTAATTTGACAAGTGAATCAGAGAAGTATAATTTGTATTGAGAAACAATGTTTCTAGATATCCAACAAACCAGCACGCCAATGCTTCTCCACAAATACATTCTCACTATGCCTCTCTCGCACACTGACTGAGCACACTGTAAGGCATCAACACAACACAGTGTCATGAAATCGTAGGACCTACAGTCATCATCTCCACCAGTAATTAATCATATTATTGCAGATTTTTTTCTGATTTTAAGGCAGATTGTGAACCTGCAGGTGCATGGTTGGTACTGTGTTGTCAGTAATTGACTTGCTAGGCATCCAAGGCCTGCACTGTTGAAGTGCTAAGCTCATTTTGTCCTCATTAATCTTCACACACTCTAAAGGAGAATACTGTGAATGGCTTTAAAGAACTACAACAGGAGTGTTTTTCCATAATTGACTGACTGCTAACATTCTCAAACACAGTTAAGGTGTCTGTAGTGACATAGTGACAAATTCAATTTACTTTACACCAATAAGGCTGTATTCCACCAAACTTTAAAATCTAAATAAAACCTAAACAGAAATTTAAGGAAAAAAAATGAAGATAGATTTTCTTATATATATATATATATATATATATATATATATATACACACACACACACACACACACACACACACACACACACACACACACACACACACACACACACACAGAGCATCCATTTACCTTTAAACATTTCAAAATGAGCTGAATTTTATACAGAAGACCTTTATGGCAGCTCTTGCACCAAATGCTGAGCTGCAGAATGCACAATTTTCTTTGCCTGTTTGTTTAGTGATCTAGATTTATAGTCAACACAACAGTCAGCCACTGTCACCTGCTGAGATGTCATTGTTGCTTCCCCACACATGGCACAGTGGCACAGGAGGCAATCAGTTCAACAGATGACTAGATTCACCCCAGAAATGTGTCCTGCTAACCCTTACTTTCTGTTCAGGTCAAAATGAACCATGTTAAATGTTTATTAGAAGTGAAATTGAATTTCCCCATGGACCTTTATTGCAGTAATTATATTTCTAATACTGAGAATATGATAGAATAATATAATAAAATAAAAGAATATAATTTTCAGACCCTGAATTTTATCGGAAATAAAAGATTTAAAAATGACTTGAAAAAAAGATGTCAGTGTCTATCCAGTTCTCTCCATCTCTTATATACACTCCCACCTCTGCACACACACACACACACACACCATCAGCTGGATCGCAGAGCAATCAGACTTTTGCGGTTCTAATTCCATTAGTATTGTTTCTATTGCAAATAATTGAAATGAAGTTTAGCTATCTTAGGAATTTTATGATACAAATAAGTATTTAAATGTACTGTGGTCTTGAAAAAATAGCCAAATATATATATAAAGCCAGGTTTGACATTAAAAAAAGAGGTTTAAAAAGACTCAAAGTCAAATCTGCTTCTCCGGTTTCCTCCCACCTCCCAAAAACATGCAAGTAGGTGGACTGGATAAGACAAATTGACCCTAGGAATGAAGTACTGTGTGAATGTGTGAGAGGAGATACACTGTATAAGACTATCTACTACCAAAAATACATGTACCTTGACATACAAAAAGCAATTCTATGAAAAACTGGTGAATCTACTCTGCAAAAAATGAGAGCAAGCAAAAATATCTTGAATATAGTGTAATGTAACTAGTATTTAAGTATTCTAGTATTACAATAATTTAAATATAAGATTACTAAGCCTATTTTCAGATATCTCTTACAAATTTCTTATTCTATTGGCAAATAATTTTGGTTCTTTGTAGAAATAAATGCTTAACAGAAATTAATATTAATAAATAATCTGCCAACAGAAAAAGACTATTTCAAGCTTGATTTCCTGTAATCATACAGTAGGAAATACTAGATAAATTTGACTATATTTAAGAAAATGTAAATTAATGTCATTTTTTGCAGTGTACAATAGGCAACCATCCTATAAATAAAAATCTTTTACTTTAAATAAAGGGAATTAACTTAAAACAAAAGAGAGAACAAAGTTAAAAAATTACCCAATGTTAAATAAAAGGAGTCAACAATAAAAGCTTAACATTAAAGTGGCTTTCCTTGTGGCTCGCGCTTTCAGGTTAAATTTTTTTTATTTATTGCTGATAAACTTACTGTTGTTGATGTTTGTTTGTTTGTTTGTTTTGAGTTGACTGCTTTTACCTGTCCTTAAATGTAGGCAATCTAATTTTATCTGACTGCTTTAAAAAAAAAAAAAAAAAAAGAGAAGATTGAAGGTCCAGTATAGACACGTGAACACATGTGACCACTTCTTCTCTCTCCCTCTCTCTCTCTATTTCTCTTTCTTTCTTTCTTTCATTGGCTCTGTGGGGATCAGGCACTGGTATGGCTAGTAAACATGCTGAAATGAAAGGTCCTTTCAAAAAAATGTCCTGAAGAGAACTACAGAAATGCTGAACCTATACAATAATGCACACACACACACACACACACACAAACACACACACACACACACACACATACGTATGAACCACTCTAAGCTGTGGATCAATTATAGGCATTGTTACATTTGCATGCCATGCAGGAGATACATACTGACACTTGAACTTTAACCTCTGACTGTCATAAATGTTGGTGTGTGTGTGTGTGTGCATGTGTGTGTGTATATGTGTGTGTATTTTAGAGGATTATTTTGACAGGAGATTGTTGTTATTGCTTTTTGCCCTGAGGTCTTGAGGCCAATGATGTTTTGCGGCAAAAGTTGTTAGTGTGTGTGTGTGTGTGTGTAAGCTTATGTGTATCCACACTTTATGTGTATGAAATGTTTATGTGTATGAAATGTTTCAGCTTCCTGTATCATACTCACCTGTTGTGTCCCTGTCAGCACCATGCTACCAAATAGCATTGCTTCAGGCTTTATATCTGCCTCAGTGTGTAAAGAATCTTTATTGTTTAATGCCACAAATAAATTATCATGGCTGATTGACTGCATTAATTTTTTTTTTTATTTAAATGTTGGCCAAATTGTTGCAGGTAAACTCGCATCAGCTTTAAATGTGAATGTATTCTAAAACACTTAAGTTACTGTACTGTACTGTACTGTAAATCTTTTTAGACAAAGGGCAAATACAGGACATTTTAGGACATTTTTCCAGTCATAAGGCAACATTAACACTTAATCCTACAGATGAAACACTGTTATTGATTGGAGAACATTTAGAGAGATGATGCTGTTGAGATGAGCTGTTTGTACTGAATCTTTCAGCAACACATAATAATACTATACTAATATATGAGAGTAAATCAAATGAAAACCTTAAAAGTGTGACATAAATTAGAGAAACAGTATGCTAAATTTGTAGTTGCAAAAGTAAAAATTTACTACTGGTCCATTGTTATCAATAGCCCATTTTACTGCTACCTTCAGCCTCATACATTTTTATGACACCTTTTTGCAATAAAAAATGCAAAAAAAAATAAAAATTAAAAAGGGTTTTCATTTGATTCACCCGTGTATTATCGATTATGTTTGATAAACATCTCCATACTGACCAATGCAGAACGTGTGAATGGAAAGCTCCTTTAATACCATCACAAATTTTGTTCTATTCATTTAACTGACTGATGCCCCTGGTGGACCAGTTATATAAAACAAGTCTAATCCATTTGGGATGTGTTGGTCATCTGTGGATCACCTGATTTAGAGAATCCAGTCAAATTTTTTTTAAGTGTCACAATGGCCTGAAAGTGTATTTTCCTGATCCACCAATCCGTGTTCTATAATCAGAGGTGATAAACGTACCCAAATTCTTCACTCGAGTAAAGGTGCAATTTCTGATCTAAATAAATATTCTGATAAAAGTTGAAGTACAGCTTCAAATTCTTCACTCAAGTTCAGTTATAATGGTATAAACTCTTAAATTTAGTTAAAGTAGAAAGTATGTTTCCTTTGAAATGTTGTAGGTTAAAGTCTAAAATATTAGATGAAAGAAAAACTCAAGTACAGATACTTGAAAACAAAACTTAAGGACAGTAACAGTTACCTTCCACATCTGTTCATGACCATCTGTTATAGTCAAACATAATGTTAGAGTGAAAATAGTGCTGTATCTAGAATTTGCAGGGCGGTAGATCTCTAGGGCTGAACCCAAAAGTCTACCAGTTGAGTGGTTGAACATTAATGGGTTGAACATTGACTCTTTGGCCATTCTGGGATTTCAACATACAACCTTCCAGCTCTAAATGCAGAATGTTCCATCCCGGGAACACTGGGCGTGAGGCGGGAGTACACCCATGATGGTACACCAGTTACAGATGCCAAATGCTAACTACCATATACATCAAGACAAAATTTCACTTTTACAAAGTATGACAACATTGTAGATTAATTGGAGTTCCAGAAGACCTTCATTGTGTTTACACATAATTATGCACACATCTCTCAGGTAATTACAGCTAAGTGACAGGCTATCTACATGATGTCTCCAGGATTGTCTTGTACCATGTCATAAGCTTGTGTGATTTGCAGAAATGAGGGCCTTAGATGACATGAAGCCATTGTTTGCTCAGTAAGCCATTCATAGCATACAAACTAGCTGAACTGTAGATGAAGGTTTTGATTTTATATTTTGTGTAGGTATAGATAATGAAATATGCCAACTAAGAATATTTTCTGGTCACTCTTGTTCATTAGACGTATGTAAAGCAATGTTGTGACAACGTATACTGTAATCTCTTTACAGATTAGGAATTGAGATGCTAGAGGTAGGCTAGATTAGTTTTTGTGCTGTTAGTCAGGTGAAGCTTTTGCTTTCAATCCCTTGATCAGGATTGGAATATAGGTGTAGGTATAAGCACAGTGTTCTATTAGCAGCAAGCTAATGATGGTGTATTTTCTCTTTCCACTACTGGTAAAATGCACAGCTACTATACCATGAAAACAGTAACAAATGGCCAATCAGGTTAAGGCTCAACTGTATAAGTTGCAACACTTCATATAGGGCATAAGCATGTCTCATATTCCAGAATTCATAACAGAGCGAAGCTGACAAATACAAGTAAAACGCTTAACACTGTGCAGATTTCTACTGGAATTTTTCACAGTTTAATTTGGTCACCTGCCAATACCCACCCACCAGCCAGCTTTCTCCTATCATACAACAGCTACCAACTAGCAAGTCTGAGGGCTAGCACATGCCTCCTCTGAGACATGTGAAGCCAAACACTGCTCATGCCATCACAGGGCAGCGTAACACCCTCAAGGGAAACCTCTATCTGCCCTTTTCTGCATACATGAGATTACAGATGCCCATAATTGGCTAGTGTCGCATATGTTTGACAGGGTATGTCATCCTTCCCACCCAGAGAGCACAACCAATTTGCTCCCCCAGTTTTACTCCCTTGGCTCCCGGGAATGGATGGCTGTAGCATCTGCTGATGATATGGTAATGCTTTTCTGTTGTACCACTGGAGCAATATGCATACTAAGATGGTAAAGATTCAGGAGTATGCAGGCAAAGTGTAATGTTCGGTACTGCTTTTGCCTGGAACAAAAGATTTCAACCACCTACAAAGTCAACATTGGGATGCTGGTGCTGAGTCATTATAGCTCTCTGAGCCACTCTGAACATGCACTGAGTTGGCAGTTTATTAGGTACCTTATAGCTACACCTTCTAGTCTTTTTATGTGGTTGTTCTACTACATGAATATACTTTGTAGTTCTATACCTCCTGATGGTAGCCCATCTGTTGCTATTTACTGTATGAGCCCCTCTCTACCCTGTACATTACTGGAAAGGAACCACCATAGGACCACTGTGGTAAAGGTGGCTCTCAAGATAGCAGTGACATACAGTATTAGTGGCCTGGAAGTGCATTGCACTGGTAAACAAGCAACTCAGTGCACACACACATGCAGCCCACTCCTCAAATTATACACAACATAAGACTAATAGCTTTAGCTTAAGTCATGTGGTATCAACACACCTCCTCTTGATGTTCCATGAAAGGTCCTGATCCAGTTCAGTATGCTCAGAACATCCTAGAACTCTAGAAATGTAGCTCTGGTGGCCATTCTTAGATAAAAAAGCGTATGTTTGTGCAATCTGGGGTTGTTGCTAATTGGGAAGATGTCACCACAGTGTGATTTTTGATCAACTGCTCATCAATTGCTCCATCTAGTCTCACTCTAAGGTATTCGGTTCCTGTTGGTGATCTTCAGGTGATTTATTGAACCTCCAACTTTCACCGTGTGATAAGCAGATTTATCTTGGGTCCTCTTCATGAGATGCAGCTTTCCTCCTACCAGCCTGGCTTTATTTTTAGGCCATCATTTAACCAGATATATCAGGCTGAATCCAATCAGCAGGTGAATACCAAAAAAAAAAAAAAACAGATTAGCAAATGAGTCGCATGTTATATTGTTGAAATGAAGATTTCACACATCACACCATTGTCGGCCAGACGTTTGTGTGCTATATGGAGCACAATGCAGTAGATTGATTTCTACCATCTGGTTTTCATAAGCATATTCTGTCTGAGTTTAATAGTTGCTTTTGAAAAAATGTTGTGGATATTATATGTGGAAGACACTACAGCTGTTCACCACACATGCATCCATGGGAAGGCATCACTCACACGTAGTCACAAAAGTCACTTTTGTGTTTGCATGCCTGCTAGAGAGAGGGAGCTCGGATACTATTCTGAAATGACAGAAGATGTGCTTTATGGGTTGAAATGAGTCACTCACCAAAACAGGAAGTGAAGAAAGCTCTACTTCCTGCCTAGACAGTTGGACACTTTGTTGAAGGACCACAGTGTAACTCTTTCTGCAACTCTTTTATAAAGAGTCCTCCTCTTTTTTCAGTTCTGCATCCAGTTCACAAGTTTCCAAGATACAGTAGTTTATATCTCATTCTTTCCTTCTCTCTTTGCCCAATTGTGTAATTTTTGCAAAATTTGACTCTGTAACCTTGCACTTTTTTGTACCATTGTGTCCCACTGAAAATGGGAACAAACACTGCTCGATTCAGATTTTGTGTCCTGTTACTTCTTTAGTACAGAGTCAGAGACTTGCATACACACTCACACACCTGAAATGCTTTACTCAAAAGGTCAGGCAAATGGCTGACAAGTCTAATGGGATTGAAGCTAGCAAGTCATACTAACTAGCCCGTTAGCTTATCCTATTAAACAAGGAATAGTGCCATTCATGCATCTTGTTTTAGTGTAAAACCTTATGCATATTCATATAATTCATATGAACAGGGAAGTTTGGCAGGGTGGCACATTGATGTAGGTGAACAATAAACACTATAAAATACTTTAATCTTTTCATGATGGATGGATGGAAATGATGTTTTAAAAACAACAGAATCATAAAATCATAATGTAGGCAATGGATATCAAATTCAAGAAGCATCAGGATGCATAAGGAATTGGTTTGTAATCACATCAAGGCATCTGAAATGAAATCTAATCAAATCATGAGCTGCTTAGAGATTCCCATCCCTACGAATAAACTGGTGACTTATGCTATTATTATCAAATTTAAGTCAGTGTACATTAATTGTTCACTTTTTTAGATTGAACTTTGCACAGAAAAGGTTACTATTTCCATCCTTACTCACTCACCTTGCATGAAGACTCTGCAATGCAAATGCAACCTTGAGTAAGATGTTGCGCTATTCCTTCCTACTTGCCTTCTAAGCCAGGCATGTCTCAGGTTCTTGCCAGAGGGTTAGTTGTGTAAATCCACATATGAATAATGGATTCATTTTTTTTTAATTCTCTTGTATATTTTGGCAGTATAGTAACATTGGTATTCAGAATTGGTGACACAAGTGGGCCCCTTAAGTTACAGATAAAGTTATCTGTATTCAGGCTTGATACACTGGTGATTTTTTGAGCTGGTCTACTCATTTTCTTGAGCAGATGTGTTGGAGCAATAATTTTTCAACTGTATTCACAATGTTGTTTTTTATATCCTCACTGCTCGTGTTTAACACCACTCTGAACAAGGCCCAATGTGCTTAATAAAATTTTGTGTTTTATTTTAGGGCTCTGGAAGTGGGGTGGCAATCAAGGAGGCAAGCGGCCCATAAAATTGATATCACCTTCATTTTAAATGATATATCCTATATTATTTCATCATATATCACAGTGTTGATGAATTCTCGACTCTGATGGGAGAGAAGATGTTGACTAATTTTTCAATAACAGCAGCTCTGACAGAAGTTTCGGCTGTAATTCAAATGATTTTGATGAGGTTTATATTAATGTGCTTGTTCTAATATGTTACTGTTTCTATAGTAACAGCTCATTCATATCTTATGTTATCTTTTGTTTTGGGAGAGCTAAATGGAGGGTGGGAATTGCCAGGTGACCAAATTGGGGAGAAAATGAGGAAGAATTAAATAAAGCATGATGTGTCATTCATAAATAAATTAAAATTGTATATTCGTTGGAAAATCCCAGTGGTATAAGAGGAATAAAGCTGTTATAGAAAATTATGATCCTCCACCTTGTGTCAGGTTTTATTCTTTATGCTTAATTCTCAAATTCCCTAATTTACAACTGTACTTATATTCTGATTAGCAAATAAAGGTCAAGCTTACATTTTAATACCTTTAGCAAACGTAGGCTCAATAGCAAAATATCTGCATGTTGTATGTTACAGAGTTTCACACTGTGCTTTCTACTGTATCTGCAGCATGTTCTAGTTGCGTTGAGATCGTTATTATAATTACAGAGGAAATCTTTTATACTCCTGATAAAACATTGGTACACACTATTATATATTTCCATTTTTTATATATTTACACCTGCACTTGATAAAAGAACACAGACGTGTGTGAAAGCGAGGAAATCAGGCGGATTGTTCTGGTCTTGCATAATTTACACATTTGTGTGTATGCGGGAGAGAGAGTGAGACAGCGAGAGCGAGAAGGTTGTCTTATCAGTTAACCTTTATTTCCAATGCACTCATACACACACTCATAATTACGTTTTTAAAATCCTCTCTGCTTGTTCTGGCAGTGAGAGCGGAACAGCGATTCTCATCAAGTCTGCTTTTTAAAGACAATATACACGTGGGCAGATGGCTTGGGGCTTATTTGAGGAAATCAAATGGCTTACAAAAGGCAGGAAAGATTGCATTTATGAAATAATCCCCCCATATTTATTTCGTCTACACACCCGAGTACACATTGTTTTTTTTCTGTTCCTCTTTTTTTCCATTTGTCTCATTCTTTTTTCAAGCCGAATGAACGCAGAGAGGAAGTGGGGGGAGAGACGTACTGTGGGAGGTTTGTGTTAGACATAATTTATTTAGATTAGGAGCACAGATCACACTGAATATCATTTGTAGCTAGATCCTCAGGCTAGTGTAAGCCTATGTGTCGCTGTGGAAGATGGGAAAGAGCTGGAGAACGCATTAATCTTTTCATCTCCATCTTTCCTTCACATTCCCCTCTCTCTCTCTGTCTCTCTCTCTCTTTCTCTGCCTCTCTCTCTGAAAGCCTTGGAGAAAAGCCATGCTGTATTTCTGTATGTGTCTATGCTTTGATTGTCCTCTAATGAGATTAGTGGCTGTAAAAAGTGCAAGATGCTTTGTGAATGAAAGTAAACAGGCCATGATGAGGAAAAGCCAAAAGACACACACACACACACACACACACACAACAGCTTGTGTTATTGCATACATTAAGCTCCTTCCCAGCTGACTTCAGGAACTCACTTGTGTATTTCCTGTTATCATGTTGCAACCATCTTCAGTATCTAGCTGCACTAGTTTGTTGGCCAGAAAAGAGAAGTGAAAAAAAATCCTCCAATAGCAGAAATGCAAGCTTGTGACATCATTGATGGATGAAAAAAAAACATAAATAACCAACGAGAACTGAGCAGAATGTTTCACATGATGCTGATTAGCCTTCATATGATACATATTAACTTCAATCTGGCACATATTAACATCCATTCGTTTTTAATTCTTTATTGTTTTTCTTTCCTCTCTGTGTCTCTGCTGTTGCAATCTGTAAGTCTTGGCTCTGTTTCACCATTTCACCATCTCTTCTCTTCTCTCTCAAACCCATGCAAAAACAAATACACACTGACACACGTTAGTGCAATGTGCAACAACAAACGCAAACAGATTTTTTACTAATCCAACACGTACACTCAGTTTAAATGAACTCGAGCTCTGCCTGTTTACTTCTGCTTTAATTTAGGAACGAGTAGAGTGGCAGGCTTTTACAGGATGTGGCCATGTGTCACACAGGAAGTAGGGTTTGTCAGATATGAACGGTCGCATCATGTGATGAGGAACTAAGTCTGTATGTTTACCTCATCAACTGAAGATTTGTGGTCCCAGGTTGCACATGCAAGTATATGTAATTTGAGATCTCTATAACAGTCTATAGATTGGCAAATAGTATTTTTGCTATTTACAAATATTTTGGGGGTTATGAGAACTAGCATCCACCTGATAAGCTAAATTAATTGTATATTGAGGAGTGCAGTGTATGCACAACAATTTTGGAATAAGTTGTCAGTTTGGACATGCACATCAGCATAAATGAGAACCATCTTACACCAGATACATGCATATAAACATTTATTAGCTTATTAATTAATTTAGACATGACCATATAGGAGGGGGAAAGTGCATAAGCAAATAAGTGCATAAGCAAGTCTTCTTGAGGTGTTTGTGATGATTTAGATTTGATGATTTAAACAGATAGCTAAAAGTTTCCCTTACTTTGTTAGCCTCATTTGCCTCTTAGTTCCAATGCAAAACCTGGACACCAAACATTTTGTGTATGACAGCCTACATCTGAGGTAAGGGGAAAAAATGAGCGGCAACCTGGTGGTGCAGCGAGTAGCATGAAATAGTGCTGGAGGTGGAGCTAGATCTGATCCAGCTCCTGTAAGGATTACTCTAATCTTAATCCCTAACCCTAACCTGTACATTTAACACATTTATCCACTGAAACCCACTGAGTTTTCTCCACCCCCTGGACTTTTCATAGGAGGAGCTGGATCAGGTCCAACTCCATCCCATGGACTTTTTGTTCTGTAGTGAGGGGTATTTGAGGACATTTTTATTGCCTGACAACTCCAGGGTCCGTGCTTTTGATCCTGAGCTCAGGTTACCGTCTGTGCTGAGGTTCTTATGTTCTCATCATGTCTGTTTGGGTTTCCTCTGGGTTCTCCGATTTCCTCCCACCTCCCAAAAACATACATGTTGGCAACATACATATTGGCTACAGCAAATTGCCCCTAAATATGAATGTGTGTGTGATGGACTGACGTCTCGTGTAGGGTGTATTTCTGCCTCACGCCCAGTATTCCTGAGATTCTGACCAGGATAAAGTGCTAACTGAAGATGAATGAATGAAGTAAATGTGTGGCTGAAATTTAAGTGTCAGTAATACCATTTCTATTCATATATTCCGTGAAAGAATCCAGCCAGAGCCGCATCTGCAAAACAATATTTCTATGGTTGCTCATGGCCTACGCGGTCAAACGTTCATCTACCGTGATGGTAGGTTTCTCCTCCTCCACCCTGCTTGCTTATTCGCGGAATGGACCATTTGCAATGGAAATTACTGATCACCTGTCAATCTCCAGCTAACACAAAGTGACATGTGCACTAAAAGTGAAGATTGCATTTTGTGCATAGTGTACGTGTGAAAGCATCTAGGAGACGGTGAAACATTCCCTTGAATTTTGGTAAATGTCGCCTTCTCGGTGACACCTGATCCGATTTAGCTTTTTAGGACAGCCATTTTGGTTACTTATAACAGTTTTAAAGCAAGTATGGTTAACTTGATTAAGTTTTAATTTATATATATATATATATATATATATATATATATATATATATATATATATATATATATATTTATAATTTAAAAATAAAGCACAGGGGATCTAGATCAGATCTAAAATGAGATTTCTGTGGAAAATGTTATATTTGAATATGTAGGGCAGCGAGAGAGAGAGAGAGAGAGGGAGAGGGAGAGAGAGAGAGAGAGAGGGAGGGAGGGCTCTGGCTGTGTCTCAGCTCTTATCGGGCTGTACTGAAGCTCGTTCACTCTCTCCGTCGCCCGCACGCGGAGTACCGGACCAGATCACCCTCTCGCCGCTACATTTCTCCCTCCCTTCCTCCGAGCTCTCTCTCTCTCTCTTTCTCTCTCTCTCTATCTCTCTCTCCGCTAGTGTTTTTCACTCAGCCATGGTTTCTATAATCTCGGACCTGGACCCTCTGAAGAGCTGGAACGTGTTAAGGTAAGCGGCGATATATGTAAATATATTTATTTATTTTTTTGTTGCTTTTCTGCAGCTCCGGTGTTTTCGCTCTTTTGAGCTTTTGGCTCGCGCAGATGTGGGTTTTCCTTCCTCACGCGCGCGCGAGCACAAACGAGGGCGATGATTTGCCGCGAGTCTATTTTTAAAACCCCCCCGAAATAGAAGAGTGCATCCGACTTTTCCCTCGACTTTTGCCCCGTTGGATCTCTACACTGCATCCTCTTGAAAGGCATCCGACTTTTCTGCACTTTGGCTCGCGCGTGCTGTCATGTCACTGAGCGTGTAGGATTGTGTATCCGAAACCCGGGGTTGAGTTTAACCCGTTATGTGCCACCCCTCTCTCCTCCTCCTGATATGGGGGAACTTTTAATGTCACCCGGTTGCACTGGGGCAGCTGTCTTGGCATCGACGTGGTGCTGCAGCAGCATCGCGTAGCGGACACGCTGAGGAAGAGGAGGAGCGCGCGAGCCAGATGTTCTGCTCCCGATAAACGGGTTTTATCCAGTTCAGCGGTTAGCTTTAGCTAAACATCAATACTAACCTTACAGGAGAGACTATAGGGCTATGTACACGCACTGTAAACAACATATACAGCAACACACACACACACACACACACACACACACTCTATTTAAAATGGATAGTTCACAAAGTAGGCTAATAGGCTACACCACACAGGATAAATATACTTCATAACTCATACTTCTGAATCATACAGGAGAATATTTCAGCTTCATGTGAACAGAGGAGATGAAATAAATAAAATGTTATGCCACTGACACAATTTAACCATGATTTATTATAGCAGAACATCATTTTTTAGGAATAACCCAGGAAATAAACCAACTTTAGCTCATAACTGCTAATCTTGGAATTAGCATCATTGTGAATCATTTCAGAATGAACCTAAAATCCCCAGTGTTCAGCTAACACCTACAGTATCAAGTTAACACGGGTCGCTCTGAATTAACAGCTAGAATACTGGGTATAAAATTAACACCTAAAGTGTTCACTTCACTCCAGTCATGTTGAATTAACGCCTACAGGATTGGAGTAACTCGTCCAGTGATGACCTGTGTTCAGCCGGATTTATAAATCCCATGAAAGTTCATTCAGAACTTTAACAATAATCCACACACTGCAGGTGTCAGTTCAACCCTATACGTACTGTGTATATCTACATTACACACACACACACACACACCAATATATATATATATATATATATATATATATATATATATATATATATATATATATATATATAATGATATATGTGTGTGTGAGAGAGAGAGATCGCGGGTTGACGGGAGCTCGTTCCGTAAACTGGGACGCTGCAGTATTCCTGGATGAATTATGAAAATAGATCAAGGGTAGAAAGACGACATGCTGAGCTATCTATGAAGTTTTTCTTTTTTTTTTTATTTTTTTTTTTAGGTTAAATTATTTGTCCTGACAACCAGGTCAGAGTGCTGCACTGCATTCAACACACATGATACATACACATTCAAACAACATAACAACACAAGCACACATACACATAACCATTTACATTCAAAATTTTTTGTCTCTCTTCTGTTTTTGTAACACACACACACACACACAGATTTATATAAACATTTACAGTTTTATGAACAAACTCTCCAATCTCCATATGTCTTTGCTATGCACGCACATGTTTACATAAAGTGTATACATATGCATACATATGACTATTGCTTGAAAACACAATTCCTCCCTTTTTTTCTCTCTTGTTTTCTTGCACACACACACATACACAAACACATACACTTTACTGCCTCAAAGAAAGATCGAGGTATGAGCAGAGGGAGGGATAGAGGGAGCAATGGAGAGCTATTTGTCTAGCTCTGCTTTATTAGAGTGTGGAGGCTTTAGATTAGTTTTGGCTGAGCCGCTAGTGGAGCTTCAGCTCTTAATAAAGACCAGCTTAAGCTCGTCTGCCTCTCCTTCTTCTCCCTCCATCCTCTGTCCTCCATCCCTCGCTCTTTTCTCCCCCCTCCCCTTTCTAACGGCGCTCAGTGGCAGCCTTAACAGCTAATGAAGCCACCAGAAGACCCAGACCACTTTCAGCTAATGAGCCCAAACCCCTCTGCGCGTGTGTATTATTGTGTGTGCTTCCTGCATCTGATTAACCATCTCATTATCTCACCTTTCTTTCACACTCTTTTCTCCTTCTGTCATCCTTTTATTTCGGACTAAATTAGCTTTGGAAACAAACAGTTTTATTCATTAATTTGTAAAGTAAAAGGAGATAAAATGGCAATGAATCCACCACATCTCATTTGGGGATTTTTATCGCAGGGTTTGTTGTGTCATTATAGACAAGTGTAATGTACTTACATCTCTCAGACATTGCTGGTATTAGTAAAATAATCTTCAGAAGATTTTAGCTTATTGAGGAGTACGACTGATCGTAATGAGGACTTGTTTGTGATTTAGGGCGACCTGCACCGTGTCGGAAATTTCCAGAGCTTGTATATCTATTGGCAAAAAGCTTCCATTGCATCCTCGTTCTCTGACCTGCTATTTGTGTAAACTTCATATTTGCAGAATGTTTGTGGTTGTTAAGTGACTGTGTTGAGTTTACAACTATAGTTAATGCTGTTATAATGAATAATTTAGGTAGAATGTACAATGTGTGTGTATGTGTGTTCATCTACTTAAGGGCGCATCATCCTCATTCTAATCTCACATGGGCAAAAGATATTATGGGGACAAAAAGTACTGAAGTATATAGGGAACAGTATTTAGGAGCTACATATTTATTTAGACCCACAAGCAGTGATTCAGTGTGTGTGTGTGTATGTGTGTATGTGTGAGTGAGTGACTGGTGAGGAATGAGTGTGTGTCTTCGTCTATTTTCCGGGACCTCATGCTGATTCTAACCTTGTTGTGACTAAAGATGTCTAAAAATTCTAGTCCTCATAAGGGAAGTGTATTGAAGCATATAGGTTTTTTTTGCCAAAAAGAAATGATTATTTTCTTGTGTGTTTGTGTGTGTGTGAATTGTGAGGTCTGTGTGTCTGTGAGAGAATGCAGTTTCATTTTTGCCAAGATTTCTCTCCAGTACAATAAAACAGCTGCATGTAAATTTGAGGACCAGTCCTTACTGTGCTCGTGAGAACAATCAGTCCCCACTGCTACAGCAACACAAGGAAGTGTGTGTCATTTTACACATCTAACTAATACGTCTTCATCTGAATCTGACAGTAATATGAAGAGATGGGGAATGAGGGCGAGTAAATGTTTCCCTCGGTCTTCTCAGAAAGAGAATAACGCAAAGTTCACGGCCTCCTACACACACTCAGTCAGAAAATGATTTACTGGCTCCTGAGCACATATATAAATACACACACACACACACACGCAACACACACAGGTTCAGTGAGTCTGTAATGAGAGGCAGCGTGCTTATTAAAACCACTTGATTACATTGAAAATTACTTTAAATAACAATGACAAGTTGTTGCCTTTATTGAATTAGCAGTGAGCCATGCGGGAAGCTAATTTCATTAGCAGCGTAGCTCAATGCTGACTGCTTCACTTGTCTATGGTATATACCCCTCTGTCTATATTTCTGTCTCTCTCTTTCTGAAAGTACTCATTTGTGATTCGATGGCAGGTGTCTGAAATTTTCGCTCATAAAGTAGATATAATCAGTTCCATGCAACCATGACAACAAATAGACGTGTACGAAGGTAAAGTCAGGGTCTTGACTCTCAGTGCTGTTTGATTCAGTTCAATTCTGTGGCATTTACGATCAGACAACCATTGTATAAAATAAAGTGCTATTATTCACTGTGATCATGAAGCATTAACGTTGTACCACATGACCTCGTGCACGTACCTGAAGCGAGGCAAGTCTACAGAAGAAAAAGGGGAGAAACAAAACTGAAAATCTAAGATGTGAATGAAAGTTATAATGCTGAATTAATAGTATGTAACAAATATTCAATTATTAATTAATAAATAAACTATGACTCAGTGTATAAAACGAATGATTTGGGTGAGTGAGTCATGGCTGCACATGCTGTCTCGCTCAAAACTTGCCAATGACGCATTATGCATAGAAAACGTTTATCAAGACCAATTTTCACCCACAAGTGGATTATGAGTTGCCGTCTTTGCCACGACTGATTATTTAACCAGCTGTTAATATTTGCTGGTTTCAGTATAACTTTGTTTTGAGAAGTGCTGAGGACACAAATGACAGGCCAAAAAACACCTGCAAAAAATCTAGCCATTTTCTAAAACTATAGTAAAAACAGGATGTTTGGAAGCCTTTTAAAATTTAGATGTCATGATTTACATCAGCTATATATTATTGCATTAGGAGGTTCATCCATCTATTTTCTGTACCACTTATCCTACACAGGATCGCGGGGAGCCTGGAGCCTATTCCAGGGAACTCTGGGCACAAGGCAGGGGACACCCTGGATGGGGTGCCAACCCATCTCAGGGCACAGTCGCACACACAGTCATGCACCCATTCACACACTACGGACAATTTGGAGATGCCAGTCAGCCTACAGTGCATGTCTTTGGACTGGGGGAGGAAACCGGGGTACCTGAAGGAAACCCCTGAAGCACAGGGAGAGCGTGAAAGCTCCACGCACACAGGGCGGAGGCAGGAATCAAGCCCCCAGCCCCTGGAGGTGCGAGGCAAGTGTGCTAACCACTAGGCCACTGTGACCCAACCCAACCCCCCCCCATTAGGAGATCATTAGGAAGGAAAAAAAGAAAAGCAGCATCTGCAGGGTGATTAACCTGCCCATTAAAATGACTGCTACAGCCAGTATAACTCCACACACTTTGAATATTCACTTATGCCACAATATTAGTACAATAATGTGATCATGTGACCACACTGTTGAATTCCTGAATCTAATTGGTCAGAAGGTGTTGATTAATTTTCTGTAACTGCAAGAATATGACAGTGTTGGCTGTGAGGCAAATTATAGGTATGTATTTTATTATGTGCCCTTCCTAATACTTTGTAATACTTTGATAGTAACAGCTCATTCGCAGAGACGTGTGTGGGTGGCCTCTCCAACAATATGTGTTATATTCATATGAAAAATGTATACACAAAGATAATGTTTAGGCCAGTATTTATTGGTTTGCTATTAAGCCAGAGCAATGAATGACTGATTTGCTAAAGTACACACTAATGTTATAACTGAAAAAGACAAGAACAAGATACTCTATGAGCCGTAACCATAACAACAGTTGTAATGGCAGCCAACTGATATGCAGGGCGGACTGAAAACTAATTAAACCTGTGGCAGTCTGGGTGAATTTCCCATTGTGAAATTTTGACATTTTCTTCTATATATATATAGCTCTGAAAACTTCCAGCATTCCTGAACTTATTTTTTTCTCTTTTGCATGTGTTTCAACAAAAAGTTTTAAAATCTGGTTAAGCCCAAAAGTGAAAAATTGCATTTAAAGATTTCAGTCCATTCCACTGAAAGACGGCACCACACTGATTGTCTAAAAGCAACAGCTATTTATTGATATCATTTACATTTACTAAGTAATAAACAAGATATATAAATTATAAATACGGCATTTATGAAATTGTGAAAGCTATCTCTATCTTTATACTGACCTTTATTCATAGCTTACCGTTCCAGCAGCCATTCCAGCAGTCATTCCAAGTTTAATGTAATTTGTAGATGGATAGAAGTCATTATATTTACATCATAAACTTGTTTAAGAGGCTTTAATAACTCCGATGTCATCTCTACATTATCTCAGTTGGAATTATCTAAAGCATGCAAACGTCCCATCCACATCTACATAATATTTCTAACATAATGTATTTATAGGAAAACAACACATTAGTGGCACTTTATCAAAGAATAAATTCATGACGGGAAATGTGTAATTACTTTGATCATCATTATAATACCCATCCGTCTCTGTAGTCTTATCACCTGAGGTAATTTAAACAGGAGCCTCATTTAAACAGGAACCTAATCGATGTCTCTTTACTCGTTTGATCTCTGTTTGGTCATTGCTGAAACAATCGCTGAATAATTCAGTGATTTGTGTTCTGTTGGCTAATTTCCCCATATTTTTATTAGGTCAATCGGACATTTTAAAGTTTTGTCAGATGTCATTTGTACAGTGTGTGTTAGCGCTATTCTCTGTTTTGTTCTGACAGAGCAAGTGCATCATAGACCTTTCAACAGCGGCTATCTGTACAAGTGATTAGACTTGTGTCCATTTTATTATGCCATGTAACTCTACAGCAACTTGATCAAAGACTGACGTCGACTTTGTGAGGAAATCACACTTAGCTAGCAAGGTTTAGACATCTTTAAGCAGACTGGCTGCTTTTACCGCTGCATATCAAAACCCTCTTTCTTCCTCCTCCTTCATTTCTCGCTCTTTCTCTCCTGCTTCCTTCCCTTCAGACTGAGTCTTGTACAGGAAAAAAAAACAAAATTAGTTATTTTTTTTTTTACCGGCTGGACTCCAACAACAGCCAAGCGAGACCGAGTGGGAAGTGGTCATGAAGGGCGCATAATCTCGCCCACGCACCTGCGTTTACACACATACACACACAAAGAGTGAGAAAGAGCGGCAGGATTGCGATAATGCTGAAGAGGCGCTGGAGTGGCGGTCTGCTGTTCTTAGCATCCTACGACCTTTCCTTTGACCCCGGAGTTGTTGGTTTTAATGAGTGTTGTTAGCGACGACAGCTCCGAGTGTGTGTTTTAGCCTCGCCATGGAGCAGGACACAGCTGTAATTATCTGGCTGAGTGGCTTTGCATCCATTTGTGTGTGTATGTGTGTGTATGTGTGGGTGGTGCATAGTGTTAGTTCCTTTCCAATCCACTGGATTATCAACAGTCTTTCTAATATTTCAGCTATGTAGGAGTGATACAGGTTGAAATTTGCACTGTCTAATCTTGTCTAAAAATATCATGGTATTAATCGACCATTTAAGAACACACAAGCTGATGAAAACTGAAGGAAAATATTATTCCGAATTATCTCCACAAAGGTGTCTTTGAATATCCTTGTATATAAAAACAGAAAAGGAAATTAAAAAATCAAATACCCTAATTGTTCTTATTTTCTTAGAAAGACTGTTATATCTCAGAAAAGCATATTTTGTGGCACAATTTCTCACGATATCAATATTGTATCATCATATTTCTCAGACGTAGTACAGATACAACAACGTCTGAATCCATTTAGTCATATTCCAAAGCTCAAGCAAATAATTTGGGAATTTTGTATAGCGTGATTGTTGTTATTCTTACTGTTGTTGTTCTTATGTGGAAAGAATATTCTGAAGTCTAATACCACACTGTTAATACGGAATCTGATCAATCACAACAAATGCTTGTGTGTGAAGTGATAATTTAGGGGTGATTTGGACCGCATTAGACATTTCCAGAATGCTTTATGTAGCTCACGTTCAAAAGCTTCCCAAAGATGTCTAGCTGGTATTTTGTGCAATCGTGCAGCATGTTTATTGAGTTTCAGTGTGTGCTAAACTGCTGTGTTGAGTTTGCAACAATGGTTGATTCTGTTATAAGGAATAATTTGATCAGAGCCTGCACTGTGTGTCATATATTCAGTGATAACCAGTGCGTATGTATGTGTGTGTGTGTGTGCTTAAAGCAGCAGCTTTCTACTTTTTTAAACAAATGATACCAATTTTATTTTAATTACCTCCCTTCTCTCCATTCCTTTCTAGTCCTTCTTCATCCCTCTCTCTCTCTCTCTCTCTCTCTCTCTCTGGTGAACTCATGTTGGCTGAGCTGATCATTGTAATTATCTTCTCTTAGTAGGATGGGGCCTGTGTGTGAGTGTGTCTGTGTATGTGTGTAGTTCTCTAGGGTCCCTCCCCCTGGGTGGTGTAAGCAAGCTCTGAGAATGCCAGATTGTTCTGTAGGAAGCCATGGCATGGGAACAATGTGAGAGCACACAAACACACAGTCACACACATATGAAGACACACACAACACACACACACACAAACACATACTCATGCACACATACGGCAGCCACACATGCCACTAAGTCCACTAATATTCAAGGTCTTAGTGTGCTTGTGTGCGTGCATGTGTGTGTGTGTATGTGTGTGAAAGAGAGAGAGAGGGAGAGAGTGGGTAGACTGCCGGTCATGTGCTTTGGCCATGGGAAATCAACAATTGTAATGTGGATGCAGGATTTTTAATGTGTGTGTGTGTGTGTGTGTGTGTGTGTGTGTGTGTGTGCTGCATTGTTTTAGTGCGGGTTGGTGGACACTGTCTCTTTTCACACAGAGCTGAATAGGGATGATTAAAGTCAGCCTGAATGTATGACTGTCTGCGACAGAGAGAGAAACAGAGAGAGAGAGAGGCTGCTATTCTTTCTTTATGTCTCTCACCCTTTCCATCTGCGTCTGTCTGTCCCTTGTCTCTCTCTCTAGCTCTTCTTTTCTGCATTCAGTTCAGGTCACTCCTCTTTATTAAGCGCTTTAGGAAATGCCATCTAAATTGATCAAAAATGTCAGTTCGGAGGAACAGACATGGATTTAGAACAAAAAACTCTCTGTTTCTGCCTCCTTGTCACTTTTCATGTCTTGGCATTTCACTGATAATGCTTTATTAGCTTGTGACTGCTGTTACACAACTTTACCAAATTTAATGCGTCAGTAAGGAACTCAAAATTTACCTGGCAAAAAAGTACACAAGCTTATTCACTATTTTCTTAATGCTGCTTGTTGCACGGAGTTGCAAAAAACTAATTAGCAAGCCAACATTAGCTGTTCCATTTCAGGTTATGAGGGGTCCTGCACACACACACACACACACACACACACACACACACACACACACACACACACAATCACGTATAACAAAACAAAGCAACAAAAAAGAGAGGAGTAATGGAAGAGAGCAAAGAGGGGACATGGAGGGATGTCATTGTTTCACTGTGTTGAGTGAGTACACAAGTGTGTGTGTTTTAATCAGGCATGGTTTTAAAAATCAGAAAAAAATCAGCCCCTTCAGTTCTCTGTAGCACTCACCTAACCACGCCCCTTCAGCTCTCTGTAGCACTCACCTAACCACACCCCTTCAGCTCCCTATAACACTCACCTAACCACGCCCCTTCAGCTCTCTGTAGCACTCACCTAACCACACCCCTTCAGCTCCCTATAACACTCACCTAACCACGCCCATTCAGCTCTCTGTAGCACTCACCTAACCACACCCCTTCAGCTCCCTATAACACTCACCTAACCACGCCCCTTCAGCTCTCTGTAGCACTCACCTAACCACGCCCCTTCAGCTCTCTGTAGCACTCACCTAACCACACCCCTTCAGCTCCCTATAACACTCACCTAACCACGCCCCTTCAGCTCCCTATAACACTCACCTAACCACGCCCCTTCAGCTCTCTATAACACTCACCTAACCATGCTCCTTCAGCTCTCTATAACACTCACCTAACCACGCCCCTTCAGCTCCCTATAACACTCACCTAACCACGCCCCTTCAGCTCTCTATAACACTCACCTAACCACGCTCCTTCAGCTCTCTATAACACTCACCTAACCACGCCCCTTCAGCTCTCTGTAACACTCACCTAAACACGCCCCTTCAGCTCTCTGTAGCACTCACCTAACCACACCCCTTCAGCTCCCTATAACACTCACCTAACCACGCCCCTTCAGCTCCCTATAACACTCACCTAACCACGCTCCTTCAGCTCTCTGTAGCACTCATCTAACCACGCCCCTTCAGCTCTCTGTAGCACTCACCTAACCACGCCCCTTCAGCTCTCTATAACACTCACCTAACCACGCCCCTTCAGCTCTCTATAACACTCACCTAACCATGCCCCTTCAGCTCTCTGTAGTACTTAACTGACCGTGCCCCTGAGCTTTGCAATGTGTAAATAATTCATAAATGTCACATTTTTCTGCATTTTTCATGTATGAAAACTACAGACAGGAAATTAACTCCATAGTATGTGTGTGTGTGTGTGTGTGTGTGTGTGTTTTGTCAGCTGTGTGGATCTGAGGTTATTGGACGGTTAAGGGCGGTCTGTGATCTGATTAAAGTCAGCTGACCTAACTTGAGCCATGTGTGTGTGTGTGTGTGTGTGTGTGTGTGTGTGTGTATGTGTGTATGTGTGTATGGCAGTGTGTCCCCCACAGGGTTATTACAGTTAACTTCATCAAAGCCTTTCAATACTGAGAAAAGTAAGATTTATTTGTGTGTTTGTGTGTGTGTGTGTGTGTGTGTGTGTGTGTGTGTGAGTGTGTGGTTATATTTTATTGCAATGTTGGAAACTCTCACTCTCTTCCCTTTTTTCAGCTTTCACAGGAAACTGAGTGAGTCTGTTTCCTGTCATCTGTATAGCGCTAATGAGCAAAATAACACACACACACACACACACAGAATCTCTCTGTTATCATGTTTTTTGGAATATGAAAATGTCATATGAAGATGGCAGGAGGTGTTTAACAGAAGATTTCTCACAACGGCCTCTCTCTGCTGAGATGTTTTTTTTTTAATGAAATTTGTTTATATAAAGCCTACAATTTACGATTTCACAAGTTGGAATTTGACAAATTTGTTAGCCTCAAATTTGTAAATTATTACTGTCAGTTTTTATCCAGCTTTTTGCCTACCTTTTCTTGGCAATAGTGAACATATTCTTAGATTTTTCATCATTTAAATGTTGAATGTAACGTGTGTTCATGTTCCCATGTCAACAGCTTATATTCAAGCTCCATTTCAACTCTTTATATATATATGTATATTGAACTGATCTTTTTCTCATGTCTCTATCTCTCTCTGTCCTGCCATCTCATATTGCTGATGTGCATGTGCATTTCTGTGTCCCTATTGTCTCTGTCTCTCTTTGCCTGTCTCTTGCTATCTCTCTCACTCATCTATTTCTCCCTCGATGTCCCCAGTGACAGACGGAGAATCGTTAGAGCGTGTGTTAGCCCATCACTGTTTTATCAGGCCTGTTTTATAACCTGTATTCAACTGCAGCACATCAGTACACACACACTCACAGACACACATAAATGTGGATGGAGATTAATGGACGCTCACCCAACACCATTGCAAAATCATCGTAAACCAGCTGGTGTGTAAAGTTATGAGTGGTTAATGTTAGGGTGAGGGGTGGGATTAAGGCTTGTAGCTTTTATTACAACATTATTGATGGAACATGAGACAAAGTGGTAATTAACAATAATGCTCCATATCTATCTATCTATCTATCTATCTATCTATTAATTAGATTTGTAACCACACACAATTACATTATTTGGAATTAACAGATAATGTGTTCTAATAAGATACAAATGCAGATAGGAATAGGAGGCACACTTGTTTTTTTTTTTTTTTAATTTTCATAGAGCAGCTAGTTGACTTTAGAGGTGTGCTTTGGGACTGGGATCCAATGTGACACAACAAGCAAGTTGTGGGAGGTTTATACTTTCATGTGAGCACACCTCTTCAACAAGCTAGTTGAAGCTTTTGGGGTAAAGACCACATTTTCTGTGTGTTTTTTGGGGGGCGGGGCATAGTGGTGGGGTTCATATTTAATTAAATAAAAGGAAAACAAGGGAAAAAGGTTTGAGACACACCCACTAAAATCTGGGTTAAATCTGAATACAGATATGGATATTTAGAGCACTAAATGGGTACAGATATGGATACTGATAGTGGCATTGTGTTACATCCATTCTATCTATCTATCTATCTATCTATCTATCTAATTCAATTAAATTGCTCTCAGTGCTCTCTCTCTCTCTCTCACTCAACCCCCCCCCCTCCCCCCCCCAACACACACACACACACACACTCACTCACTCACAATACGTGTATGTTATAGCTACACACGCACTCCTCCACGGAGTGCAGTGACTTGCAGCCTGTCACATCCTAATTATGGAGGGCGAGCGAGCAGTGTGACCCAGGCCTCAATGAACACACACACACGCATACACACACACACACACACACACACACACACACGCACAAGATCTATCACAATTACAGAGCAGACCGAGGGAGACGACCCTTCTCATCTCTGAACCTCATTTCTCTCTCACACACACAGAATGACACTTACACCCTCTCATACTCTCACACACCCCACTGCCCAGACATGCACACAGACACGCACACGCACACACACACACACACACGATCCCAGCACGCCTCTGCTCTCTCATTGTCTCCTGTAATTGGAATAGCACTGATGCTTGCTCCCCTGCGGCCAAAACAGCCCATTCTCCTTCTCTTTTCTCTCTTTCTATCTTTCTGACTGAATTTTGAACTTTTGTATCACTATTGTGTAGTGTCTAAGGATGGGTTAGGGAGAAACTATTCAAAATTTTCAAAGCATTATATGAATAATATTCAAATATTTGGACTGCTGCACACACACAAACACATGAAAAATGACATGTTAAACATTATAGACTTGATTTACTAAGTGTCCCTGTGTGTAAAGGGATAACTTGTGCAAAAAGTGGATCTGGCACAGGTGATTTACAAAAAAAAAAGATTGTGTAAAATACCTCACATGCAAAATAAATGTAGAAAACACTCTGTGTGTGTGTGTGTGTGTGTGTGTGTGTGTGTGTGTGTGTGCGTGTGTGTGTGTGTGTGTGTGTGGGTATGGGTGTGAGCGTGATTGCTGCATGCTTAGCATTTCTCTTCCTTTCACTTCCTGGATTGAAAGAAGGAAGAAGACAGGATAAAGTGGAAGTGCATCATGTGTGGCAGTTGTGTATGTTTGTGTGCTTGTGCTGTATATACATTATGATTGTGTGTGTGCTGTGGAAAGCCTTCCTGTTGTAAATGTGCTCCTACATTTAGATTCCCATTAAGAAATGCAACTTCAATTACACACCAACCTCTGTGTGTGTGTGTGTGTGTGTGTGTGTGCTCTTAAGTGCAACCAAAAACCTGCAGAGTGCTTTAAGTGTCTGGAGAAAATTAGCCTGTTAAGTGTCACTCTAATTAGGTCTAAAACTAATGGAAGCTTTTGCTACGGCATCAGACGAGCATTTCAGCTGTGTTAAGTCTGCTTTCTCTCATATTAACATTTTAGTTATGCAAATTCCTACAGCGATCTAACTTTCTAATGTGAACACAATGGTTTTCCAATGCTAGCCAACACATATAGACCTCCATGCTACCCCTATTGGTGGTTCTAAGAAGTGGGTGTGTTCTCGTGAGATAAACTTTCTCTCTCTCTTTTTTTTTTTTTTTAATTTTATTTTATTTTTTTTAAATAAATTTTAGAGAGGATTGCATATATTCTCTTTGGTGAAGACAGTCTTATCATTCTTATCACGCACCAGATGAGGGTGAAAACATACCACAACAGATATAATTTATTATTATTACTATTATTATTATTATTATTATTATTATTGTGAAATTATTGTATTTGTAGTAGTCATCTGGAATATTCTCCCAAGCAATATAATTATACAGTGGATATAAAAAGTCAACACACCCCAGATAAAACTGCAGGTTTATATGATGTTAAAAATTAAACAAAGGTGAGTGGTATTAGAGTTTATCCACCTTTAATGTGATATAGCAACCAATGAAATTCAAGAGAAAAACAAATAGAACTATTTTAGGGGAAAAAAGGGGGAAAAATGCAATAATCTAGCTGCATAAGTGTGCACACCCTTTTATAATGGGGCATACTCATACACCTGTCATTAGTGAAGTGATTCTGATTAACCCCAAATAAAGATCAGCTGTTTCTGTACGATTTTCTTGACATCTTCTCAGTTTCAACTGACTGCTGAAGCCATGGTCCACAAAGAGCTTAGAAAGCATGTACAGGGTCTCATTTTTGAAACTCACTGCCAAGAGACCTACTGCAACATGAAAGGAGCTGCAGGAAAATCTGGCAAGTACTGGTCACTCCCTGCATGTGACAATCTCTCATATTCTAATTAATCCCAAAATAAAAAATCAGCTGTTCCTGTAGGATTTTCTTGACATTATCTTAGTTTTATCCAACTGCGGAAATCATGGACAACAAAGAGCTTACAAAGCATGTACAGGATCTCATTGTTGAAAGGTTTCATTCAGAAGAGGGGTACAAAATAATTTCCAAAACATTAGATGTACTGTGGAACACTGTGAAGGCCGTCATCAACAAGTGGAGAAAATGGTGCACCACAATGACATTACCAAGAACAGGATGTCCTACCAAAATAGATAAAAGCACAAGAAGAAAACATATCAGGAAGGCTGCCAAGAGACCTACAGGAACATTAAAGGAGCTGCAGGACTATCTGGCAAATAGTGGTCTCTCTCTGCATGTGACAACAGTCTCTTGTTTTCTTCACATCTGGACTATGAGGTAGGGAGGCTGGATGGAAGCCCTTTCTCACAATAAAACAACAACAAAAAAATCGAAACCTGCCTAAAAAAAACCCAAAACATATGGTAAAATGTGTTATAGTCAGATCAGACCAAAATAGAACTATTTGAGCTTAATTCTAAAAGATGTTTGGCACAAAAACATGACAGCTTATCACCCAAAAGAACACAATACCCACAGTGAAGCATGGTGGTGGCAGCATCATGCTATAGGGCTGCTTCTCTTCAGCTGGGACTGGGGCTCTAACCTGCAGGCCTCTTTTAGACAGCTGAAGTTTTTACCTTTCAGCATGACAGTGATCCAAAGCAACCATGTACTAAGTTGGTAGACTCTTACCTGTCAAACCTGGAATTGGTAGTGGAGGTGGATACAAGTGCAGTAATTTATTGTGGAAAATAAAGCCAAATCAAACAAAACAGTGAAAACAAGAACCATTAACATGAAATATGGATGCGACACAAGATACATACAGGCTATACACAAGAACATTCAACAATAACAAAGCTCAACAGTGAGACATAGAAAAACGGGAACTTAAATAGTGGTGCTAACATTGCATAACAAGACATGTGAGAGTGATTAGGGATCATGTGACGTGCAGGAGCTAATGGTATTGTAGTTCTGTGCTATTCTGCGCTACCCTGACATTACCCAAATAGACCAAGTGCTATATTACACGCACAGGGTTCATTAACAAAGTGTTAAGGGGTTAAGGGGTGTAAACACTTATGTAACCAGGTCATTGTACATTTTTTGCTTTTTCTTCTTTCCCCTGAAGACATTTCTATTTGTTTTTCACTTGAATTTTGTTGGTTGCTAAATTGCATAAACATTTTAACAGGGGTGTGTAGACTTTTTATATCCAAAAAATGTAGTAAATCATATATTTTCATCTAGTTATATTTTTCAAGCAAGATTCCATCAATTTTTGCTAAAATAAAATCTTATTTACTTGATTGAGTAGCATAACAACTGAGTCAAGATCAGTCAGATAAAGCAGTTACTAAAGATTAATGAATAAAAAATAAGACAATAGTTAACACTGTTTTTTAGACATGTGAGGCTAATCGATTATGTGATGTAAGATCAATATAATATTGATATTAAAAATGTGACATTAAAATACCATAAGTAGATAACACATTTTATTTTATTCACATCAAAGTGATCATACACACAAAAAAAAAAAAAAAAAAATCAAGAAATTGCAGACCATGGCTTTTAAATGTTCTCATTTGAATATAATACAGGTATTAAAAAAAAATCAAGTAGCCAAAAATACAGCTTGTCAAGTATAACTACTGTTATACTTTATTCAGTCTTTCCACTGGGAAATTGGAGTTTTACTACACAAATGTCATCTGTCTTAATATTTATTTTTCTGTTTAACACGTTAATTTATTAAACATTATTTATAGCTGTATGATAATGGATTAAATGATAATCATTATTATCCTGCTCAACACTGAAGAGTCACAATTATTTATCACAATTTATCATTTCATAATTTGACATAAAAAGCATTTTTTTCTTTAGTGTATGTCATATGCGTGTAATACTTCAAATATGTAAATCTGAACCAGAATAAGACTTTTCCTTAGTAATTTATTTGAGGGTTAATCTTGTAAAAAATAAACACAATAAGACTCTATGAAAATGTATATTGATGTGTCAGTAAAGATCTTTAAATATTTAATATGTATTCTTACTATTTTAATGCAATATTGCAAGAGTGTACTAGGCCATTATAAATGACTAGGCAATTATCAATAGGAATAGGAAATGGAATAATGGCCTAATTGGAAGCGTATGTAAACTGGGTTACCAGTTTATTAGGTACAAGGTCATTGGTGCATCTAGTAAACTTGCAACTCAGTAGATATAACAATGTAATAATCTGTTGAACAGGATGTAAACAGGATAGATTTTAACTCCATATGAAGGTTTCCCACAGCTATAAATTGCTAATTTTATGTAAACAATTTGTTCTTGAATTATTTGGATCATCTGTGTTATATTCTGTTAGTTTTTTGTTAACTGATGAAATAATGGCAGTTTTGGTAGCAGTCTGAGACTTTTTGACCTGACTGTTTTTGATGTGAGCTGTGGCTTTCAGATTGTGGCGTATTCAGTTTGACCGCAAGCACTAACCTGACAGCAGTGTCACAGACGATTATCGTCTTGTCACGACGAATGTTTTTCCACCTTTGGGTAAATGTTAGGTTGCTGTTAAGACATGTAGAGTGGAAGTGTTTGGCTGTGAGGGATGTGTGTGTGTGTGTGTGTGTGTGTGTATGTGTTTGTGTGTGTCCTTGCGTACATTAATAGCACAGTACACAGTGAACTCATGCAGAGGCCAAGCAAAAAGGTCAAGCATCCAGGGCAGTGTTATGCGATACACATGCACAGACATACCATACAGGAAACCAAAGCTTACATCATCTATGCACATATTTAGTGAAATGCGTAGGTGCACACACACACACACACAAACAAGGACCCTTTACTCACTCATCATGTTAACATCAGATCCCTGTATTATGCCTCAACTTGTCCATGTCATGTAACTCATTTTAGTATCAGGAAAAGCACTGAGGAGGTTTTTCTAGGTAGCAAAAAATAAAATAATACTAAAATTATTGACCCCAAAGGGAGGAAATTTCTATGATCAGCAATCCAGTGCATGAAAAATACATTTACAGGG
>NC_069727.1:12527288-12557288 GCF_027358585.1 Pangasianodon hypophthalmus
GTTAACTAACTGAAAAGAGCTATGTTAGAGAGCAATGTACAGAGTCTGGGAGTAAATTTAGTTTGTACATCTCTAAGGAAACTTCGGCTACTTTTCTGTTGTGTTCCTGGTGAAAAATCTGCTCCTTGCTACACACTTGAGTCATTAGGAGTAGTCACCAAGGGCGCAGTGAGAACAGAATAGTAACACAGCACTGACTATCTACATATTGGACTCAGGTGTGTTAGATTAGGATTGGAGTGAAACTCCCCGTTACACAGCAGCTCTGATTAGGGTGAATCAGACCCTGGTGGACCAGTGCAGGGAATTCTGGGTAATGTGATAAATCCATTACAGGGCATCGTGTTTCCGCCTCCTTCATTCCAGCCTGTCATGGCATGCAGTTAGAGCCACTCACCCGAGTGCCCGAGCCGATCTCCCTTATGTAATCTGCCACCCACGGCAGCCTCACAATGACTTTACATCCACAAAGAGGCCAAATATATTGATTTTTTTTTCTTCCAAACCGCCCTAAGCCTCGTTTCCTCTCATAGTCTCATTGTCTTTACTCTGTCTTTGTCTTTCTATCTTTTTCCTTATTTCTATCCTTTTAATATTTCTCTGTTTCCCTCTCTCTCTTGCTCTATTGATCCCTTCTTCCTTGCCTTTTTGTTCTCCAAGACAGTGATGTACAGAGGTGATAAGGAACGTAATGTTAATTATTCCCCACCACCTCATAGCGTTCTGTCACTGACATGTCAAAGCTAATCTCCTTCCATCGCTTAGGTGTCAGTGTTGTTTACTCGTTGTATATGTGTTTGTGCCCCATAAACACATTTTGCCTGCTGGTCTCCTGAACAGGCCAAAGCAGGCTAATGGTCACTGAGTGGAGATCCTGATAGGATGTGGCTGGCTTCCATGTGTGTACGACAGTGTGTGTATGTGTGGCTCGATACGGTTGGCCAATTACTGTCCAGTGCAGAAGAGGACAGCCGTCACCCCTCTCTCTCTCCTGTCATGTTGTCCCTACAACAAGACAGACTGCACTGTGCTCCCACTGGGAGTCATTACTACAGTGCGCACACACACACACACTGTCACAAGTGCACATGCTACAAGCAATCCCCCAGAATCTACATTCCTACACACCTACACACTCATTTACACACACATTCAGTTACACACAGTTGAATGTCACACACTCCTTTATTTCCTTTCCACTAACAACCGTTTATTTTCGTCTCAACTCACAACGCAACAATTAAAACTCGACAATTCTTATCCGCCTGCTCAGGATACATTCTTAACCACTGCATACTGAAAAGCAACAGATGTCTTTTATGCTTCGTTAATCATTTACACAAACAAAACAACAGTTGAATATTTTAATTTGTTTGTGTTCTGTAATGAAGCTTGTGATTAATTGTGAACAGATCCGAGAGCCCTCAATCCAGAAACCTATTCTGGTTGTTTATCGAAATTCCCTGCTTGGCCAATCATAACTTGATTTTAGAGATTTCACAGCTCCAGGCTTATTGTATTAATATCTGATTATATTATTATACAATATTAGATTGTGTTTGTGAATCCAGCTTGTGTTTATTTTTATTTAATATCGAATGGTTGTTATTTAAATTAAAGCTATCATGGGTCTCCTGTATATTAAATGTGAGGCCTGGGACTCAAAATTTTTAAGTTGTATCACTTTCACAACAATGTCATTAGACAGAAAACACCCTTATTTCTCCTAGTATGCTGGTGTTTCATGACCTGTATTTGCATACTGAAACCTTACAGGCTGTTATATATGATGTAATAACACTTGCCTTCATACATACCGAACTGTGTATTCAAATTAGTCACCCTGAAAGATTTTTACTAATAAAATACACATTGTATATGATTTTGGATGATTTTCCAGGTTCTGTTTTTTCCTGTTTTCTAAGATTACACTCTTATAGACTGCGATCAAATGTCAAATCTACAATCTGTCAGAGCCAGTCTTAAATTTGGAGGTCAGACTCCTGGTTGTTGCTATCATCAGTGGAACTATCATGGTTTTAACCTTAACCTTCTCTCTAGTTCCTTTGTCAGTCCTGAGTGTATCGCTAGCTTTTCATATTCCATTCGTCTGACGTTATCTCTTGGAATTACCACTTCTCTCACCATTACTACAGCTCCTTATCTATTATCATGATGTTTGGTTGGTGTGCTTTTACTTGTTCAGCTGTCTGGATCCTAAAGTCCCAATGGCTTTTTGGTTCCTCCTGTTTGGTCTCCTAAATGCATCAAACCTCTATTCTTTGCAGATTCATTTGCTTAGATTCCCTCACATTTGGTTGTACAGTGTATGCTGTCAGTGCATGCTGTTTCTGCTTACTGCTTGAAACCTTCTACTAAGTACTGAATTATTAGTGCACCTGGGTTTTCCAGCCCTTTGTAGAATTTACCCCTGGCAGCTACATCTTTCTCAGTCTTTCTATTGATGCAGTACTGTGCAAAAGTCTTAGGCACATACAAAGAAATGCTGTAGAGCAAAGATGCCTTCACAAATAGTGAAATTAAATGTTTCTACATTTAAAAAATACTATAAAGTGCAGTAAACAGTAATAAATAAAACAAAGTCAATATTTGGTGTGATGACCGTTTGCTTTAAAAAAATGAGTAGTCTCTGATACAATGTGTGCAGTTTTATAAGGAAATGAGCTGTAAGGTTTACTGAAGCAGCCACAGTTCTTCTGGAGGCTTTGACTGTCGCACTTGCTTCTTATTTTTGCAACCCAGCAGCCTTCATTATGTTTTTTGTCTGAAAAATCATCTCTTAAGTAATATGCTGCTTTCTTTGCTGACATACAAACATTTTTTTCTGTAACATTTAATTTTGGGCAGGAAAACTCATGTTTGGGAATTTAAAATTTTTAGAGTTTTCGACTGAATGTAGAAGTCATAAAATAAAAATCTATAACAAAGTTTGTACTAAAAAAAATAGGGTGCCTAAGACTTTTGCACAGTACTGTATATTCTGTGGAAGTGCTTATCCTGCCACCTCCTCTTTCACAGCACTTCCTGATTCTGTTATCCACGTCTCCTGTAAGTTTGCAGCATTGTCCTATCAGTTCATCCGTAAGCTGCATTGCCTGGATATACTCCTGAATGTTTCATGTCTCATTGAGGTAGTGGACTTTTTTCAGCCTGTTGTGCAGTCTCTAAATGGATTTTGGGTGAAATGCTCCATGAGAACTTTGCTGTTCTTGATATCAGCAGCTGACATTTCTTCTCTTGGTCGACTTATTGTGCCGGTTGGATTCCTGTTGACTGGCAAGCTTTGATCCTCTCCTTCCTATTCAGTTGGCTCTTCAGGACCTGTCTTACTTAGTTGGACTTTGCTGTCGTTCTCATTTCTGCCTCATGTTTCCATGTAATTGGAGAATTCTCAAGATTTTGTAGCTGTCCTGCATGTCTCTGGTATATGGCTTTGTGGTAGTTCAGCTCCTGTATTGATCAACTTCCCCGTTTTTACTACCGGCCAGGCATACGTCTTGGGTCTGAATGCCCTTGCTGTATAGAGTAATATAGCAAAACCCTGCACAAGAGTCTACCTCCCATCCTAGTCTCATACATACCATTCCTAGTCTGTTTTATTGTTCCCTCATCCACATACAGGAGGTAGCTTAAGGTAGCTCAACTCTTACCCGTTCTTAGTGATGATCAGGTTGAGGGAGTTCAGGTCTATGCACAACAGCAGTGCCTCTTCATGGTATATACCACTCTTGATGGTGACCTGAGCAAATCAGCTTTTAGAGTGGTCCTCCAGCAGCCACTGAGTTCTTCATGAAGGCTCTTACTTTCATGAAGGCTCTTATTGACCTTGAACAGCGCTAAGCATTCTAGTAGTCAATCCAGGCAACCCGTAAGTTGATCTGCCTGGACTGCACTTTTTTTCCAATAGTATGCGGTGCTGAATTTGATTCCAGCTCTCTTATTGCCAGTGCTCATGTACTGCATATGCACAATGACCTAAAAAATATTACCAATTGTAATCCATGTCATTTTTTTATTTATGTTGTTTATTTTATAAATATCTTTTTTTAATCAATTGACGTTTGTTTTATACATATTTTTAATAAACTTGTTTTATATATAGAAGTTTATTTTGTAGTATCTTCCTATGTAAAGCACTTTGAACTGTATATTTGTATAAGGTGCTATAAGATTTATTACTATTATTATTATTAGTAGTAGTAGTAGTAGTAGAATTGCGATTGTTGATTACAGTGTTATGATTTAGTGCATTTAGATTCTTTAAAGTGCAGACTACAACTCCCATGATCCTCAGCCTAGGATCTCATCACATACTCTCCTTGTCCCCGATTACAAATTACACTCCCCTACCACCTTGTGAGAGGTACCAATATGATGATTAATGATTCCAATACTTCCCTGCCTGTTTTGATTAGTGGTTTGACCATAGCCTGCTTTATGTTTCCTTATTTAGTCATGTCTTTTGTTTCTTAATATTGCCTAGTGCTTTGGCTTGTCTGCTACATTGGTTGTAATAAAACCAGAGAACCTGCACTTGTGTCT
This sequence comes from Pangasianodon hypophthalmus, assembly GCF_027358585.1. Taxonomy (NCBI): domain Eukaryota; kingdom Metazoa; phylum Chordata; class Actinopteri; order Siluriformes; family Pangasiidae; genus Pangasianodon; species Pangasianodon hypophthalmus. The sequence continues at coordinate 12,531,852 of NC_069727.1, forward strand.
GTCTGTCTATTTCATGATAGGGTGAATAGGAGTTTTATTTTCTTTTCTTTATATTTTTAATTATATATATATATATATATATATATATATATATATATATATATATATACATACACACACACACACGCACACACCGATCAGCCATAACATTAAATCCACTGACAGTTGAAGTGAATAACATTGATTATCTCATTACAGTGGCACTTGCCAAGGGGTGGGATGTATTAGGGAGCAAGTGAACAGTCAGTTCTCAAAGTTGATATGTTGGAAGGAGGAAAAATGGGCAAGCATAAGGATCTGAGTGACTTTGAAAAGGGCCAAATTGGGATGGCTAGACCACTGGGTCAGAGCATCTTCAGAGCAGCAGGTCTTGTGCGGTGTTCCCGGTATGCAGTGGTTAGTACCTACAAAAAGTGGTTCAAGGTAGGACAACCGGCGAACCAGTGACAGGGTCATGGGCGTCCGAGGCTGACTGATGCATGTGGGGAGCGAAGACTAGCCCGCCTGTTCCGATCCCACAGAAGAGCTGCTGTAGCACAAATTGCTGATAAAGTTAATGCCGGTTATGATAGACAGGTGTCAGAACACACACTGCATCGCAGCATGGGGCTGTGTAGCCGCAGACCAATAGGCATGTGAGCAGAACTGGACTGTGGAGCAATGAAAGAAGGTTGCCTGGTCTGAAGAATCATGTTTCCTTTTACATCATGTGGATGGCCGTGTGCCTGTGCATCACTTACCTGGAGAAGAGATGGCACCAGGATGCACTATGGGAAGGCACTAAGGCACTAAGGCAAGCCGGCAGAGGGAGTGTGATGTTACTTTGGCACGTACCACCTACCTAAACATTGTTGTAGACCAAGAACACCCCTTCATGGCAACAGTATTCTCTAATGGCAGTGGCCTCTTTCAGCAATTGTTCAGGAATGGTTTGAGGAACATGACAAAGAGTTCATGGTGTTGACTTGGCTTCCAAATTCCCCAGATCTCAATCCGATCGAGCATCTGTGAGATGTGCTGGACAAACATGCAGGCCCCACCTCACAACTTACAGAATATAAAGGATCACACATCTTGGTGCCAGATACCACAGCACACCTACAGAGGTCTTGTAGAGTCCATGTCTCAACGAGTCAGAGCTGTTTTGGCGGCACAAGGAGGACCTACACAATATTAGGCAGGTTCTTTTAATATATATATATATATATATATATATATATATATATATATATATATATATATATATATATATATATATATATTTATATATGTGTGTGTGTGTGCGCGCACTGCAAAGGGAACTGTGGCCATCTGTGGCATCCTTTGGTCTTTTTTCAGGGATGCTGTGTGTGTGTGTGGATCCTCAGCAGACTTCATTAGTTAAAACAAAGCGACTTGTCCGTTTTGTCGGCTCCTCCAGCTTAATTGATACTGATTTGCTGATTGGCTCTCACGGGGATTTCAAGTGTGTTTTGTGTCGTTGCCAGCACTGTTTTTTTCCCTTTTCTCTGCACCAGAAAACTGCTCAATGCCTTTGCTTTTTTTCTTCATTAAAAGCACACGCATACACACACACTCTCTACTTGAGCGCTGTACTCTTCATTAAAACCCAATTTAAATAGCTCAGGTAATTTAGAAATGACTGCATTTTTCTGAATGCTTGCTATACCACTGAACCCTCCCCCAAACATACACAAACACACATGGATGAATGCAGCTCTGCTAATTGGCACGGTTTGTTTGTTTGTCCCTTAAACTTTTATTCTTCTCTTATGTGCACTCATTTTTCATTCTTTCTTAGTTGTTTCATTGGTGCTGTGTGCAAACAAGCAAAGAGAGTGTTATCATCAAGCCTGTCCTTTCCTCCATTTGTGTTTGTGCATGTGTGCAAGATCGCTCAGCCTAACAGCAATCAAAAACAGTGCTGTGGTTTGGGAATTGCAAGTTTATTAAGGCATGACATTAGATTCTAATCCTGCATTGTGCTCGGTGTGACAAAAATAATAAAAACAGATTTGGATACTCGAAACAGCCTACACACATACAATCAACTTCATCAATAGTTGAAGCATTGAGGAACCACAGTGTCTTCAAGAGTAGTGTGCACGTATCTGGCAGATCTTTGACAAGAGACAGTGGAAGAAGACTGGTCATGGATAAGCAGTCCTTGTGAATTATCATATCAGATCTCCCACTGTGCTATTAAAGTTCATTCTCACTTTAATGTCATAGCCAAAAGTGCAGAAACGGTTCATAAAGCGTCCAGGCTCTCAGAGGATCATCACTCTCCTTGGTCCCTGAGGAACAATGGGATTACGATGCTCATATGAAGGCCAATTTAAACTATAATCAGAGATGAAATCATCATATGATCTTATTAAAGAGGATTAAGCACTGACATTTCTTACCCAGACCACCCTTTCTAATTCAGGGTGACATCCAAGTTCATGACCGTATTGAGGATAAGAGAAAGAAAAAGAGAGGGAGAAAGGCTTCATAAACATGCATAGCAGATTCCATGTGGAGATTATTAGTAAAAGGTCATGTTTAGCTATAACTCTTGATCCACTCAGATAATGTGCCCTGTGTTGTTATTATTATTATTATTATTATTATTATTATTATTATTATAAGAGTTCAGAATTTGATGTAATAGCATAATAACTATATTAAATTACAATCAATCAAAATCTGAGCATGGTTCACAACTGGCAGCACAGTTTGTATTCATTCTATTATTACCCAATTATTAAGCTTAAAAATAAATTTATTATTATACCATTACAACCTAGCAAAAGAAGATAATTGATTACAGAAAAAATTACAGAATTGTAGTCACCCTTAGTAAAATGGATGAAAAAATTATTTGTGGTTAGCTTCATCTCAAATGTTAATATTATAATATATATATATATATATATATATATATATATATATATATATATATATATATATATATATAATGTTTTATATAATAATATTATATGAAAAAATATGTTTTTAAAAATCTAACTTTTAATTGAAGTAAATGTATTCTAAGTTATTTTTATATTAAAATATTACAGTTATTGCCACCCCAGCATTTAGGAAATAAATCTAAAAATATTAAATATAAAACAAAAACCTAGGAATACTGAATGACACCTGAGAATATAAAATAAAAACATGAGAATATTGAATGAAATCAGAGAGCTATGTGGGCACCACCTTGAGTTTCTACAATAAAGTTCCTTGAGATACTTTAAACTCAACTGAAGTGCTGTGTCTAACAATGGAAATTAAGAACATTAGATGTTAAATAGTGTTTATTTATTGCCCAGGGTAAGCTTCTTAATTCATACCACCAGCAACTCATTCATTCAGTTAATAATGGCTGCATCATCATTTATTCCTGGGACTGTGAGCTTTATCTGTGCTTTCTCACTAAGAGTAAGCAAATATATCTTGCAAACTATCAGTTCTAGACTGTCAGATTATTAGAAGCATGTGTTTCTACTGTATAGTATTGTAAAGTTTAATCATTTGGCAGTTTTCTCAACTCATCCAGAGCAAAAACCAAGACATGAGAGAAGCAGAGTTGTGAAAATGACCAAAACGCACATATCTACTGGCAAATAAATAACATGGTGTGTCTTTCTGTTGGTGAGTCCTTCCTACCCCAGTGATTTCATCAAGGAGTCCAGTTTTTTAACACAGAAGTGAGAAAGCAGGAATAATGGCTTCTGGAGATGCTCCTGAACATGCATTTTTAGAGAGTTAAGTTTGCACTCATAATAGTTTGGGCTATACAAGCTGTACACGGTTTTGAGAGATGAATCTGACGAAACTGGCAAGGATATCGGGTCTAGATACAAGCCAGGTTTGTTCAACTTAGGCGAGGCCGGGGACATCAGACAGGTGGCGCAGCTAAGACAAGGCCCATCCATAATACAAATGTGAAAACAAAATTAAACTTTAAACAAACCAAAAAACATCCAAAGTAAAGGTAAAACAAATATTGGGTAACAGAGCAACAAGTACCAAAACCATCAAACCAACATCCAGTAACTTACAAGCAAAATCACACCAAGGGCTGGGGCAAAGAAGGGCTATATACACACAGTTAGACTAGGAACACCTGCGACTTCGAATGAAAAAAGCAGGCTAACAAAAGACCTACCGGTGACAGGCCAGAGCTATGACCAAACAGGAAGTGACTAAGATCTAATGACAAAAACTAAATGTCAGTGCTTAATCCTCTTTAGGCAAACTGTGACACAAGCACTTGCCACTGTATTCATTTGTTAATTTGATTTTTGCAAACAAAGATCATGTTCATTATGATTAACATGCAGCACCTCACAATGCAGTTACAGCATCTTTAGTAACTGCCTGGTCAGGGTTGCTGTGATTTAAATTAGATTACTAGTTTGTTTATATTTTGGGAAACAGAGACTAAGAAATTCATGAGAAAAAATTTGGGCAGATAACAAGCAAAAAAATAATAATTGTGTGAGCGAATTAAATGTCTCTAGTTGAGACTAATTATGAAGTTGAGTGATGTAGATGAGGTTGAGGAACTATCAGAGCCAGAATTCACACACCATGCTGACACTGCTGGCATTTTTATCATCGGGTTCCAGTGTTTTTAAGCACATAGAGGTAGGGTTCATATTTAATACACACACACACACACACACACACATATATATATATATATATATATATATATATATATATATATATATATATATATATATATATATATATATGCACACACACACATGTATTTTTACTTAGCATTGCTTTCTTTTCTTTTTATTTCTAAATGTATTGTTTTTTCAGCTTTGGCAACTTTAATATTGAAAAGGCTCATTCTTTTTTCCTCACTCATGATGGACCTGTGAAGCGCTGTGCTAATTAGCGTGCTGTTCTAGCATTACTAACTGGGATCTGTCTGGGGTCTTATAGTGAGAAATCTGCCCATGAGCGTCTGTTCATTTCACCAGCAGTCCCAGAGCGCTCTTATTACAGTGCACAGCTGCTGTTGCTGAGGTTTGTGTTTGTGTGTGTGCGTGTGTGTGTGTGTGTGTGTGTGTGTGTGTGTGTGAGAGAGAGAGAGAGAGTGAGTGAGTGTGAGTGTTTCGTTTTAAGAGGCCCTTATTGCTCAAGAGCATAAGCTGTATGGTTGAATGCGCTTATTTTGCTAGCTTCTCTCTCTCTGTGTCTCTCTCACAGAACGAAACACACACATACACACACAAGGATCTATATGGAGTGGGTGTGTAGCTGTGAGTTTAGTTAGTGTTAGTGTGTGCGTGTGTGTGTGGTGTGTGTTAGTGTGGGGGTAAAGCTGTAACAGAAGTAGGGCAGTTAATGCAGCCCAAAGCTAGCAGCAACTCCCCATGGCAGGATGCTTTCCCATCCACTGTGTTAGTCTGCACACACACACACACACACACACACACACACACACACACACATACACACAACATACAACATGCACATATAGGGCAAAAGCTTGAGGCCAGTCATCTGTATATTGCCGGAGTAATAGGCAGAGAAAAGTGGCCAGAAAAAAGCAGTGTGTAAGTGCACAACGTGTGTTTGTGTGTGTGTGTGCGTGTGCGTGTGTGCGTGTGTGTGTGTGTCTGATCCGCTCAGTTGGAGATGCTTCCTCGTGTCAGGTCCTGTGTCAGCGGGAGAATTGCTGTGTTATTCGGGCGGGTCATTATTTGGCAGTGGCGCTATTTGGCAGAAGTTTTATTTGGCAGGATCGCTATTTGGCAGACCTCCAGTGTCCTGCCATCAGGTAATGCACTGCTGCGTATGTGTGTTTGTGTGTGTTGAGGCAAGCATGGAAGTTAGTGTACAATAGCTGCTGGGCCACGTTATTTTTGTGTAACCCTAGCCTGGATACACACATGCACATACATTGAGTTGCCAGTTATTACATCAGTATATTTAATTCTGAAACTCAGTATACTTTATATGAAAAGCCACTGAGATTAAAAAAAAATAAAATTAAAATGGATTAACGTAAAGGCACATAGTATGGACATTTCCCATGCTGCGACTGTGATTATAATTCTTTAAATTGAACTCCAATTTAGTGAATGACTCTAATGGTCATGTGTGTAAATATATCAAGATTTGTAAAAACATGCAGTATATCAATAGGACTGGTTTACATTGACCTACACATGGACATATTGACTGGTGTTTCAGCTGCAATAAAAATGTCAACTTCTTTTTTAAAGCTAGCTATGTTGAAGTGTTTAAGAAAATAATGAAAACAAAATAGCCATTGTCCATTCATGGTACCAGTGTGTCAATATCATTTTCGTAAAGTTGTCTGATTGCTAAAGTTCTATTAATTATTTAAACACCACACTTTCTAATCTGTTATTTAGTGATAATTGTATTGTGCATTTGTTATGAATGAGTTATGAATGCTAAACCTTCCATTATTCTGAATATTTTGCCATATTCTGTATTTTTATTGTACTTTTACTCAAACTGTGAATGTGATTTCTAATCAGACTTTATCTTAACTGTCCTACACACACACATACACACGCGCAAGCACAGGCGTTGTGTGGCGTGTTATTTATGGAAGAAAACTGTAATATGTAGGACTATAATGCCTCATAAACTTTTGACTGTGGGGGTGATGAGTAATGGAGCTTAGTTGAAAGATAGATAAGGAGGAAAGATAGAGAGAGAGAGAGAGAGAGAGAGAATGATGAATGAGATGAATGTCATTTTGCCCTTAAGCTTATGTAACTCCTTGTGTGTGTATGTGTGAGTATGTGTGTATGTGTGTGTTTTGTGTGTGAAAGCGAGAGTGAGAGAAATCTGGGTTTACATGAGTAAATGCATCCTTTAAGCGGTTCTCGTCAAATGAGGCCTATCGTGGTATTTCAGACCTCCTTCCTCTCTCTCTGCCTCTCTCTCTGCCTTTCTCTCTCTCTCTCTCTTTATGAGAAATGGGAGGTGTAACGAGGCAAAGTGGAGTGAGCTTATGGCTTTGACTCGAGGAGGGCTGCTCTAATGTGCGCATCCCAGTTTGCCTTCCCAGGAAGCTCATTAATACACCCCACATTCTATGACCCAGTTACTTTATAGGCCACTAACTGGTGTCACGGCAGAATGAAAGTGACTGATGAACATTTGGTTCATAATTATCATTATTACTGACTTTAGCCTAAAGGTGTGATTTTTAATTATGGTGCTTTAGATAAGAGATTTTGGTCACTGAGATCTTTAATGATTCAATAAAGACCTTGTTTTAGCATGCTTTCTTACCTTTCGGTCCACTTACTTCGCCTAACAGTAAAATTGATACTTCTGCCCAGTTATCCTTTGCACTAGTAGGGCTACAATCAATTATTTTTGTTATACACATTTTCTGTAGCAAATATTCAATTTTTTTTTTAAAAATAAGAAAAGAAAACGATCAGTGGAATATAAATCATATGAAAGGCTTATCTTTGGGTCATCCTCCAGTGATACCTAAATGAAGAGCTTAGGAGGATTTGGGGATAAATTGTAAACAGGGCTTATACTGTATTTGTTACAAAGCATGCACTAAACTCCATAAACTTGCTGAAGAACCTACTGATTCAGAGCACAAGTTAGCATGCTTTCATTTACTTGCATTTAACATCAGCCAATGCTAGTTTGCAAACTTGCACCTAGTGCTAAGGCTTTAAAACACAGTTTGAAAATACCAACATGTGCTTAATTTATGGGGACAGCTGTAACCATCTCTGAAGTTTGCCTCCTACAATATGGTTAAAGTGTTTTTGCTAATGACTACATTAACGCTTGTCAGTTTGCCTCGTCAGTTTGACGCTAATGGACCAAAGGAGCTCACCAGGGCATGTTTCCTCTTCCAGTGTTCAGTCATGCAGGTTGTGTTGTTGTCCCAGGGTAATTCATGTTTGCATAGACTACACTGAATGTTACCATGTCCCCAAACTTACGATGTTTTGGCAACCGTCATGATTTTATTTTGTGTTATAAATTAAATGTAGCTACTTAGCAAGAGTGGAATATAAAAACTTGGGTGCCATGAGGAAAAAGGTTTTAAGCTGCCACCACACCGTGATAAGAAGTTACAACACACTGTTTTGGCAGTGAAGTAAGTCTATGAAAGGTAGAGGTTTAAAAGCAAAAGTGTTCATTCAAATTCCATCCATCCATCCATTCTCTGTACCGCTTATCCTACACAGGGTTGTGGGGAGCCTGGAGCCTATCCCAGGGGACTTGGGGCACAAGGCAGGGGACACCCTGGACAGGGTGCCAACCCTTCATAGGGCACAATCACACACACACTTACACACTGCAGACAATTTGGAAATGCCAGTCAGTCTGTCAATGCATGTCTTTGGACTGCGGGAGGAAACCGGAGTACCCGGAGAAAACACCCGAAGTATGGGGAGAACCAGTGCTAACCTCTAAGCCACAGTGTCGCCCTGTTCATTCAAATTATTTTTCCATTTTCTAATTAATTTAATATTTATCTAATTGTAATATTAAATATTTTGCAGCCCTACACTGCACACATACAGTATTTTGTCTACAGATTATGTAGACAATGTATGTCAATGTATGTCAATGTATGTCAATGCGATTGCCTCATTTTGGAATTATTGTATAAATAAAATACAAACTACAACAAGCATATCTAGGTCTACACAGCACTGGTATATTAATATCATTGCAATATAGTAAAAGTTTATCTTTTTTTTATATGGAAGATCATTTATTCTTCTTCTAGAACAGTTAAGTATATACTCCTGAAAGGAAGTGCTGCCCCTCTACTTCCTGTGTCTTTGATGGATCTCATATTGAATTACTCATTGTGTTATCTTATTTTAACTCCTCTAGGATTTCATGCAGTAAAATTGCGGTGAGGTTACACAAAGTCCCCTAGTTCACAGTGCATTTGGTGGTCCAGCGTGCAGATCCAACAATGACTTCAGATTAAACTCAGTTCGTTCATGTTTCCAGTACCACACCTGTACTCAACTCACACACAGTTTGGGAGATTGAGCAAGCACTGTGGGAGTATCAGCTTTAGTTTGGCCTGATCAAATCACACACACTCAGTCACACACACTGCACAGCTGGAATGACCTCAGCCTTGGCACTTCACACACACGTACACGCACACACGCACACACACACGCACACAAATCGTAACTTAATCTAAACTGGATCCAAGTACTCTTCACCGTGTTCAGCAGCCAATGGTTTTTCTGGCCAAGGAAGCACAGCTTTTTTTAAAAAAAATTTTATTTTCCTGTTCATGATGGAAAACCACATGGAAACCACAAATCTTCTGGATTAAACTAGGCAAAAGCCAAGAAAAATGTGATAAAGTTAATAAATACATGTGCTTTTAGACAAGTCTGTTTTTTTTTTTTTTGCTGTTGTTGTTGTTTTTATGCCTGTATTCTACCCATGAAGGCTTTACAAGGATTTCTCAGGTTGGACTAATTGCTTTCTAATTGATTTCTTTATCACTAAATTAGGGACTGATAAGCAGTTTAACAGTGTGTAATAGGTCATGTTAAATGATGCTATGAACACCATAATTTATCCAACATTCTAACCTCGTACTGACATTGAAACCTTGGTCTGATGGTTTGTATTATCTAGACCACTCTGCCTGCTAGCTAATGTTATGTCTAGTGATAAACGACAGCATGTGCTATCAGCACAATCACGTTACAAAAAATCCTAGCTTTTGGACAACTAGCTAGCAGATTTTACAGCTGTTATACACAGCTTGATGTCGTGGTGAGTGGAAAAATTATGGCTAATCATTTTACAATGGTAGCTAATGTTTTACAGCTAGCACTGGCTAGCAGGTTAGGTTTTATTGTGTTTAGAGTGCTACGCTCATATTTATAGTTTGTCCTGTCCTGTTCTGCTAACTAGCTAATGTTTTCAAGTGATAAAGTCATGGTGAGGTTACTAAAAACATTCTTAATAGCACAGTTTAGCATGTTGCAGTAGTTGCTGTTAGCTTGATAGCTTTGCTCACTCACACATATTGTTTGTACTCCTGCTTTGTGAGCTAGCTAATTTAATCTTCTGCTTTTAGCAGTGGTTACTGTTAGCTTGAATAATGTGTAGCTTGATAGTGCTGCACTAGCCTAGCATCTAATCCAGGGTGTATTTCCATCCTACTCGCAGTGTTCCTGGGATCCACCATGAATAATGCAGTTAGCAGTTAGCACTCACTGAAAGTGAAGAAGTAAGAGACATAGTGGTAGAGTTCGCAGGCTAGTGTTTGGAGTGACTCACTAAAAAGACTCAAACAACTGAAAATACTCATATCTTGCTGTAAGTTTCAAGTGACTGGTTGAAAAATGATGATAATATGCTGTACACATCATGTTAGAACAACTCAAATCTGGTAGATAAACCATGATGTGCATAGGACAAATGCAGCATGACCTAATATTTATGCTGTGTGTGTGTGTGTGTGTGTGTGTTGATGAGGGAGAGCTAAAAGACGAAAAGCGATACCGACACACAGATGGTTCCATTTCTGAGAAAACGATAATGACAGCTGATGTGGAAAAGAGAAAAGTACCATAGAGAGAAAGACATTTCTTTAGTGTCTAGCATCCTGCATTATTTTGATGAGGCACTTTCCTTACGAACTGAGAAGGGTGTTTTCAGCTACATTAAGAAACGAGCAGAGAATGTAGCACTTGCTTGGTGAAGTGTCCCTCAGCAGATGCTGAAGTTTAACTCCAAATGGCAATTAGTTCTGCCCCGTTAGCCACAGTTAGCTCGTATAAATTAACTGAATTAGCTGAATTGTGTGTCGGACTGCGGGTTGATCAGGCACTGGGACAACGGGTGAAACAGTGAGCTGATCACACTATCAGTCTCCTTGCTGACAGCCCAACAGCGTATTTAGTGTGTGTGTGTGTGTGTGTGTTTTATTGAGACACTAATGTAGCAAAAGACACAATCCCTTATGATGCTGGCAAGTTATCAGTCTGTCTTTCCACACCTCTGGTTTTGCGTGTGTGTGTGGTTATCATTAGTGTGTGCATATGTGTGATCTCTGGTAGGCAATTTACTATCAAATTAGTTGTTATTGTCTCCGTAGTGCACACTCCGTTGTCTATCTACAGCCTGTTTAGGCCTATCTATTCTCTAATCATGTGTATTTTGTGTATTTACATTGTGTGTGTTATTACATATGTGTGGGCTGTGTCTTTTAGACTGTACTGTGATACATTAATATGCCTGTTGTGGTCACGCTGTCATTTCTCACCTTTGGGTGTGAGTGCTTGTAAATGCACCAGCATGTGTGTGTATGTGTTCCCTTCATTATTCCTCAGCCCTTGTTGTTGGTGTCTGTATTAGGCTGACAGCGGCCACTGGTCTTGCTGCGCCTCTTTGAAATGCAAAAGCAAGTCCCGGCTGCGTGTGGACTCTGTGTGCGTGTGCGCCAGACACGGCATATGCCATCGTTTTTCATCTCTCTCGTTTCATCAGGACAGAAAAAAAGGAGAAGAGCTCATTATTAATAAGCGAATAGAATAGATGGCGTGTGGCCATTTTTTTCTCTGGGTGCTGTCAGAACTGCAGCGGTGCGCACTCTGAGCTTTCGACTAGGGGCCAATTTATTAACATGCAGCAGCAAGTACACACACACACACACACGGTTAGTGGTGTTGTGTGTGTTAGACTGAGAGGGAGAGCTCGTAGCGAGAGCTCATGTTCAGTTGCCGTGCTAAGTGACGCACAGAGTTGGCCAACGTGAACTGGTGCCGATTGATTTGTTCTTTTATAACATTCTCTCTCTCTCTCTCTTTTCACCTTCTTTTCTGTGTGTGTTTTCTTTAAAGTAAGCTGTGTCTGTGTTCTTTCTTAGACTAATTGGATTGGGTTTAAGGAACAATGGCAGATTTTTCTCCTACTTCCTTTCTGCTTGATTTGCTCTTACATGGAATACGGCATACATACTGACACACACACACACACACACTGAGGCCCATCTAAACTCCACAGATTTGTAGTGTGCTAATTACGGTTGTGGTGATATATCAGCATTGTTATTTTGTAGTGATTAAACCCAAAGTAGTTATACTCTTGGATTCTGCTGTAGATATAGATAGTGATGTCATTAATGCTGGGAATGGGAAAAGGGCAGGGGAGGCATACCTCTCTTTGTACCTCCTTTCTCTCCATCTCTTTCTGTTTATTTCTATTAGTTTCTCTCTTTTTCTGCCTCGCCATCTCTTTTTCTCTTTTTACATCTCTCTTCTTATCATCTCTCTTTCTCTGTCGTAGTCAGCACCTCACCACACTCCATGTGTCTGTTCTCTCTCCCTCTTAGACGTGTGTGTGAGAGAGTAATGTGCGTGAGAGCAGATCTTGTACCCATGCATGTGTGCACATATGTCTGTGAGTGAGTGTGTGTCTGTGTGAAGTACGCAGTAAGCACTTGCAGGCAGGGCCATGCATGATATCACCTCACACACACACACACACACACACACACACACACACATATACAAATAAGCACATCTATATTTACCAGACCCATGAGAATAAAAAATACAAGAACTTTCACTAATCTTGCTTTCTCTCTTTCTCTTTTTCTACCACAGACAGGATGCCAGTGATCTCTCTGGGAGCATACAAAGGTAGGAGGACTCTCTCTCTCTCTCTCTCTCTCTCTCTCTCGATGTCTTATTCTATCTACGCCTCTCTCTTCCTCTTAACATGCTATCCTTTTTCCTTGTAAATTCATACTAGAAACAATAAGAAGCGATGATGTTATTTTTGCGCTCACACACATAAGTGTTTGAATTCAGACACCACACACACACACATACACACACACACACACACACACACACGGCTGACACGCAGACATGGCTGATACATGGCTGTGTTCACACTGTGCATTAGATTACTTCAGATCTGACACACTATGTTAAGCTTGTTTGTTTGGCCCTTGTTTGTTCAAACGCATTTAATATGGTGGATCAGCAGTGGAGAGATGATGATGGAGAGATGGAGGGGGAAAAAGTGACAAATGTGGCAGAAAGATAAGCCCTCAAGACTCACTATACACAAGGAGGACACAGAGGGAGATGGAGAGAGAGGGATAGAGAGCAACGGGAAGAGAGGCATAAAGAGATGAGAGAAAGAGAGAGAGAGAGGGAGAGAGAGAGAGAGAGAGAGGGGTTTAGAGAGCAAGGAGAGGAGGCAGAGAAAGAAGGACAGAGAACGATGGAGAGATGGAGATAGGGAGACAGAGGTAGAGAAAGACAGGACCGGTGAAAGATAGAGGTCGAGAGAAATGGAGAGAGAGATAGAGAGAGACAGAAGCGAGATAGAGTGGAGGGGGAAGTGAGAGTGGGTGGGACCTCTTTAATAAACGGTGGTTCCTGAAATAGAAACATCTCTGCCTCATTCGGGATTCTGTTAACACCAAAGTGCCATACCTCATGAGGAGAGAGCCGTCGCCACGGCAGCCTGCTGCAGGTTACCGCCGACAACCAGCTGATTGACAGGCAACTCTTGTGAGAAACATGTGGAAGCGAGAGAAAATTTTCATCCCCCAGTGTGGGGCCCATGCTTGTAATCCAGCTCTCTCTCTCTCTCTCTCTCTCTCTCTCTCTCATTCTCTGTGTGTGTGTGTGTGTGTGTGTGCGTGTGTGTGTGTGTGCGCGCACATGTGTATTCTATGAGGGAAGCAGCAGCAGGAGAAAACAAGTGCATATGCAGATTAGGTGCTAAAGGAAGCAGGCTGAGATTACATCAAGCCTATCTGAAAAAAAATGGGAATGGGATGGTAGAGAGACAAAAAAGCACCAGAGAGTGAAAAAGAGATAAAGAAAGAGCGAGTTAAAGAGAGGAAGCAATGAGAAGAGGAAAGAGAGACTGTGAAAGAGACAAAGAAAAAGAGAAAGAGAATGCAGTGAAGAGTCTGAGAGAGCATGAGAGACAGAGAGAAGAACAGACAGAGGGGAGAGAGAGATAAAAATAGAGAGCAAATGACAGAGTAATAGGAGAGATAGTGAGAACCAGCTAAAGAGAGAAGAGAGAGCTGTGACGAGAGAGTGAAAAAAGACACTGAGAGAGGGAAAGAGAAGTGAGAGAGATAGAGAAAAGAGAGAAAGAAAATGGGAGAGAAGGAGAAGGAGACAGGATAAATGTGCTGTTGTATATTTGCAAAAATCATTAGTGAATATATCACCCTGAATTCCACACACACACACACACACACCCAAAGATGTGAGGGGTTGATCCGATTATTGTTCTGTTTGAAAATGTGTGTGCGTGTGTGTGTGTGTATGTGTGTGTGTGTGTGTACAATTATAACTACCAGCATCAGCACTATTTGCATAGTTAATTACTTCCTTTCTGATTTCAAAGAAACAAAGGGAGAATAAAATAAGAAAGGATAAAAGTGTGTGTATGTGTGTGTGTGTGTGTGTGTGTGTGTGTGTGTGAGTAATCCTCCTTCCGTCAAACGGCTGACTCGGAGCTATTATTTCTCCCTGTCTCTCTTATTTCTCGGCACTGTAACCCCAGGGTTGGGTGAGGAGTGGTGGGGCGAGTCGCCTGTCAGCTAATTGCATCTTTCTGTGGCGATTATGTTCTCAAAGAGAGAACAGGCCGTAATTACGGAACCCGAATGCCGGTCCGGCCGAGCAGTTACAGAACCGTCATGGCCGCCGCGTGGGAACTGCTCTCATTATCACCACAGACACGGAACCGCCCCCTTCACCCCGGCAACCGTGCTAATTACCATCCGGAGCAGACCTGCCAATCACAGCTATTTATACCCCCGAGAGAGAGAGAAGGAGAGAGAGAATAAAAACTACATTTATTAAATGTATAAGATTTAATTATTTCAACTGTAGGGGTCTGATGTGTCAAACTCTTTCTGTCTGTCCTGCTCTCCATCTTTCTTCTCAGCACTTCTCAGACAAGCCAATAAGTAGTATTTATAATCCAAAGGGGAGAGAGAGAGAGAGAGAGAGAGAGCGAGAGAGAATGAAAGTACAAAATGTGGATTTTGTATTAAATATATCAGCTTTTAATAGTTTTAGTAAAACCTAATGATCTGACATGTTAAAGTCTTCCTCTACTCTATGGCTTTCTGTTTTTCTCACCTTTTCTCTTTGTTCTTCTCTATCTCACCATTTTTCTTGAAGTGCCAATTAATAGATAAATCTAATAAAAGGCTGGCATGTCAATCAACAGTAAAAGGGACTTCAGGCAGTGAAGGCTGTAGGAAATAAATCTGCGTTAAATACCATAGTTCAGAAACCAAAGTCACTAAACAATGAGTAATAAGCTGGTGAAGTGTTTAACACATTACGCTATGACTATGAGAAATGTTTAAAATGCAAGAGAAGACTTTCTTAAGATTAAGTTAATTTCTAAAGATGCATTTCTACTCTTTGGAACATCATGAGCTGATGATATAGCATTGGAAATATGGAAAATAAGTTAAATTAGCAAGGATCTTTGAAAAAATATGCTCTGAAGTCTTGCCATTATCGTGAAATTGATTCAGACTGTTCTGAATACTCTAAAGTGGTTTTAAATCTACAGGCTATGGTGACAGGAAGCAGCAAGACAAAACAGCCAGTACAATCCATGAATTGGTAGCTAGTAGTCTAGTATTCAAGTTTACGCCTTGTTACCATGGTTGCACAGTTAATGCATTGACTGTTTGCCCATGCATTCTTTGTATAGACAGATGTGTATAGCAAAATTCAAATATTCAGAGCTGCAAATATTCCCAATAGTTTAAAATACTTCTTTGTAATTAACACTCTGCTTGACAACAACCCAACACATGCATGGTGACTTCAGCTAACTAGGTTATCTTTACAATCCTTTACAAGATGTCATTGCACTAATCAAACTGACCTGTTGTCTGGCCCCACTGTAACTCGCCAACTTCTATTAAAAAGGAACATCTCCTAACCGTTTGTTGCTTTGTGTGAATGCAGGCTAAACCCTGAACATTTCTATTACATTTAAATGTGATTTCAGCCTTTTAAAAGTGACATGTCTGAGTCTTTTCTCTCGCGCTCTTCTTTCCTTCCCATCTCTCCCTCTTTCCTCTGTGTCACCATTTTCAAAAAGGTGCTCATGCAGAGTATTCAGAGTTTCAGAAAGCCCACGGCATCATGCCCTCAAGCCAGGAATAACATACCCACTGCGCAGTGACATTAGACACAAATCAATTGGTGTTTTTTCTTCACCTCGGTGGATTGTACACAGCCATTAGCTCGTCTTTCATGGCAAGAATGTGGGTTAGGCAGTGCTCTATATCAGCTGCAGTGTGAGGCCAGTCTAAAATGGGTTAGGGAGCCCTGTGGACGAGCTGCACTATGAGGCCCAATCTAAAGTGGGTTTAGAAAACTCTGTGGATGGGCTGCACCATGAAGCCCAGTCTAAAGTGGGTTAGGGAGTCTTGTGGACAAGCTGCGCTCTGAGACCCAGTCTAAAGTAGGTTAGGGAGCCCTGAGAATGAGCTGCACCTTATAGCCAAATCTAAAGTGGGTTAGGGGGCCTTGTGGATGAGCTGCACCATGAGCTCAATCTACAGTGTGTTAGGGAGCCCTGTGGACAAGCTGCACCACCTGGCTCATTCTAAAGTGTATATTAGGGAGCTCTGAGGATGAAATGCGCCATGCAGTGCAATCCAAAGTATGTTACAGAGCTCTGTGGACAAGCTGTGCTACGAGGCCCAGTCTAAAGTAGGTTTGGGAGCCCTCTGGACGAGCTGCACCATGAGACCCAGTCTAAAGTGGTTTTGGGAGTCCTGTGGATCAACTGCACCATGCAGTGCAATCTAAAGTAGTTTAGGGAGCTCTGTAGATGAGCTGTACTGTGAGACCCAGTTTAAAGTTAGTTAGAGAGCTTTGTGGACAAGCTGCACCTTGAGGCTTAGTCTAAAGTAGGTTATGGAGTCATGTGGATGAGCTGCGCCCTGAGACCCAGTCTAGAGTGGGTTAGGGAGACTTGTGGACTAGCTGCATCAGGAGGCCCAGTCTAAAGTTGGTTTATAAAGCTCTGTGGACTAGCTGCACCATGAGGCCCAGTCTAAAGTGGATTAGGGAGCTCTGTGGATGAGCTGCACCTTGAAGCTCAGTCAATATTGTCATTGTTAATAAAATACAGATGATATGCTCAATAGTCTTAGAAAAGTGGAGCATCACGTATTAATGTGATATTGATTTCTGTCCATGCATCTAACCTCTAAATGGTTCCATCTGAATGATGTGTTTAATTACACATCAGAGCACAGGGTTCAGCTCAGCTGGGATATTTTCTCAGTGTGATGGCCCCTCCCACCTGATGAATATTCATGGCCTCAGTGGACTCACTAGATGGCAGTGCAGCTTAATGTGGCCATGCTAATGGGGTATTAATGTTCCCAAGCTAAGTGGTATAGGATTCTAACCGCTGTGTGTGTGTGTGTGTGTCTGTGTGTGTGTCTGTGTGTGTGAGTGTGCAACTCAGATGTTAAACTCCTGTGCTTAACTCACAGCAGTGGCAGAACAGTTGACATTCTGTGAGTCTGAGCATCTTTGTGGTTGGCGTGACAAATTTGTATGAGCAACATGAAGCCCGACCACACACATACACACACACACACACACACACACACACACACAGTAAACCAAATTATATCTCATGAAATGGGAAGATTTAGGAAGATTTTAGAATTTGTTTTCTTCTCCAGTAAAACACACACACACACGCACAAAACTGCATGCAGTGATTAGTTATTGCTTCAATCATAAGACTTCAAGTACTAACACACACAAGCACACACACACTCATACACAAATAAATAAATAAATAAATAAATAGTGAATATTACTTTCACAGCATGTCAGACTAAATTTAGAGTTTGATATTAAATTCTTACAGGTTTTTAATTGAAGATGCTGGCTGGAGTCTGATATGAGTAATAGCCCTGCTGCATCATTGTGTGTGCGTGTGTGTGTGTGTGTAATGAGTCGACTAACAAAAAAGGAGGGATGTGATAGAAAGAAACATTAGATCTATTCTAGTCTATTTTTGGGTGCAGCTGCATAGTAGCCACATCTGAAGGTTCCTGTTTCATTAGGTGGCTTTTTAATTGAGAACCCTGTCTTCATCAGGGTCATGTAACCTTCACTGCACTGCAAATGCAACATTTTTTCAGATTTGCAAGTTAGCAGCTAGCAAAGGTACAGTGATTGCGAAGTCACTTTATGACTGTGGCGTTATGAATATGACTGTTAGCAGATACAAGACAAGCACTTACATTTGAGAACATACTCATCAGTTAGAGGGAGTTGGTCCCTTATGTTTAAAACTTTCATGGAATTGCAGAGGATTATGGGATTGTCATAAAGACACAAAAAAGGATGCTGCAAAGAATTCAGCCAAAATCAAGGAGCTCAGAGGGCCTATCTGAATTAGGCACCCTTTATTTCCCCGGAGCATGCAATACTGCCCGAAAAGCTGCCCAAACCAAGAAACAACAAATTTTGATTAGAGCACAAGGGAAGAGAGAGATAGAGAGAGAGAGAGATGACGATATTGACCACTTGCCTTCAGTGCTGATAAAGGACCTTATCTCTCATACCTCCTTCTCTTTGTCTTTCTGTCTACAATATTTTCTTACTTCTAGACTAGACTACTTTTTAAACACATACACACACACACACACACACACCAACCCAGACAAGTCCATTGTGATCTATCTATCCTCAAACACGCCTATTCGCCTTGACCATACTGTCTCTTCTTCTCTCCACACTTCACCAGAATAGTGGAATTATGGGTAACCAGTAATTGAGTGTAGGAGGACTTTGCTGCTATTTTGGAACAACCTGCTCTGACAGCGAAAGTATCCTGACGGCGCACACACACGCACGCACACACACACACACACACACACACACACACACACAGAGTGGATGAGCTTTTCCAAACATGCATGTCAGTTTGACAGCCCACCTGCATCCAGTGCAATCTTTTCATTCGAACTGATGAGACAGATAGAGTGGGAGATATACAGTATATACACAGAAAGAGAGAGAGAGAGAGAGAGAGAGTGTGTGTGTCAGTGATATAATTTAGAAGTGAGACACCGGGGAAAAAACACTGGGACTGTCTGTCTGCTGGCAGAAAAATGACAAAATGACAAAAAATAACAAAAATCGGAACATTTCAACAGTAAACAGGAAGCAGGTGTCGTGGTAGAGCTGTGTGTGCGTGTGTGTGTGTGTGTGTGCATGTGTGTGTGTTAGCTATGTGAAGCCATTGAGGCCTGCAGGCAGGTTTTGATTTGGCCACAGTTTGGTGATTTTGCCATGACAGCTGTGTGTTTGTTTACAAGCACGCTCTTTATTGAAACGCATCATTTCACGTCACATTGGTTAGTTTTAAAGTGATAAGCAGATGATAACATCAGACTAATGCAAATATTATACCTTATTTGGCAAACCAATATATATGTCAGAACACCAGCTAGAGGTCCTCCCAAAAATAACCTAACTATTCAGTCACTCTGAATGATATTAAACTTTTGGGTGGCAGAGGAGGCTGATAATTTGAATGAGAAAGGCATCTGGAACGTGATAAATTAAAATATAGCACAGAACTGTTGAATTCTCGAATCTGATTGGTCAGAACGATAGGTTTACATTAATACACTTGTTCTAATGTGTTATTGTTTCTATGATAACAGCTCATTCATAGGGACTATACAGTTCCATATAATAAGAATGTGTTGTTAAACAAAGAAGAACATATAATTGTTGATGTGGTGAAGTTTTTTTTTTATGAGACATTTATATAACATTTATGCAAAGTTTCCCAGGACAGAAGAGTGTACACTGTCTGCGTGAGAACAAGTGCATGTGTGTGTGTGTGTGTGTGTGTGTGTGTGTGTGTGTGTGTGTGTGTGGGAGAGAAAATAAAAGAGAGAGAGAGAGAGTTAGAGAGAGAGAGAAGGACAGACTGGTGAAGGAATAACTATATAAAGGAACTCAGGGTGTATTATTTTTGTTTGCATCAGCCCATATCACATCACCCCAGCATGTATAATTTTTGTATAACTGCACAATTCGTTGCGTGTTATTCCTTATTTGATTTATTAATTAATTATGTATTCATTATTAATTAATTGACTAATTATGAAGCTTTTGACTCGCTATTTTCTTAATGTTGCATATTGCTTACAAAAAACCAGCTACGTAACTAACAGCAGCTAAACCACTGAAACACAGCGTGCCCTCTGAAATCACATCACAGCAGCATACAGGAACATGAGGTGAAGTCCGTGAGCATCGTTACTCTGTGTTGTGTGCTACATCGACATGTGGGGATGTTTCGATAGTCCTGCTTTTTATATACTACAAAGATGTTTTTTGTTTTCCTCACCTTTCTGTGTAAACTCTAGAGACTGTCTTACGAGATACTCAACAACAGCAATCACGCCACGGCCAATGTCACAGAGATCACATTTTTCACATGCACTCTGGAGGTTAAGGCTAAGGTTAGGTGTATGTAGACCTTAATGTACCTACAGTAATACAAAGGCACTGGATATACCTGACAAACACAAGTAATACAAGACTCTGTGTGTGTGTGTGTGTGTGCTAGAAGGTGTTAAGTAAGAATTTCCTCGAGAGGCTCCAGATGGCTGTAAGACAGGTGCGCCAATTAAAACCTCTCGCGTCTTATCAACACTTGAAAAGCATGTACTATTTGTAACTGGTACATGAACACACACGCACTCTCACTCATACACACGCACTCTCACTCTCACTCACACACACACACAGTACAGATAAGCCACCTACTGAAAAACTGACAGCTACACTACATTCAGAAGAGTAGCACATACTGAAAGATAAATCAATAATTGAATTTTATCTGTTAAAATAAAGAAATGGTTCATCATTATCACAATAAAACAAAAAAAGTAAAAAAGTAGCAAAAGGCTGACAATAAGGGGTTAAAATTTACACTGACATTTATATCCCATTGCTGTTGTAATACTTATACTAATAGGACTGACTTCTTTTTATTAGCTAGGTGATGGAGATATTGTTGGCAGGCTAAATAATGGGCAGATGTTTTCGGTCAGCTGGTCCTCACTGAGGAGGCTACAGATGTTTTTTTGGTCTAAATATTCAAATTTATATGTTTCTTTCCAAGCTTTTATGATACAGCCTCATAAAATCACATTCACCAGATCAGCCTTATGAGCTTATCAGAATTATTGTGATTATTTTCTGAAATATACCCGAGGCTATGAAATCACTATGCTGCACACACACACAGGCTATCAGACAGCACACATTGGAGAATGACCATAAAACCAAGGTGATAATTTCTCGATTACTGCCAATTTTCTAGCTAATTTAGCCAAGAATATTACACATCAACCTGCATTCTCTCTCATCATCAGCTTAAGGGCAAAAAAGTGCCTTAAAGGAAAACATCATCCAAATAGGCTAATATGAGCAAGCCTCATCTCATTTGTGTCGTGTGAACCAGCTGCATTCAGGTTCTCTCAGGTTGCTGGCATGTTAGCGTTAGTGTTTTGCAGTGATGTATCGAGTAATGTAGAAATTAATGAGGCGGGACATAGTTTCTCTAAAATGCCGCCTTAAAGTTCAAAGCAGATTTAGTTCTGAGAATTTTCTAGAATTAGGACTTGGAGTATTTGGAGACTTTGTACTTGGAGTACAAAGATGTGTTCAAAAACTCACTCTGGCCGATTAAAAGTCTTTTTGCTCACTGGTTAAGTATCAGCCTGAATTCAATATACTAATAAAATGTAATAATAATCATAAAATTTTATGAAAAAAATTCGTTTGAAACGTAGTTTTAGCTTTAACGAGTGGAAAGACTGGGGTATGTACATAGGCCACGCCTCCTTACCTGAGATTGATAGGTATATAGACCACGCCTCCTTACTTGAGACTGATATGTACATAGGCTGTGCCGCCTTCCCTGAGACTGACAGGTACACAGGCCAGACAGGCACACACACACACACACACACACACACGCAAACACACACACTCAACCCTGACAAGAGCTTTTGCAAAAACATTAATTCATCTTTGCAAAGCATTTTCTCTATGAACAAGTCAGGCCAAATGGTTTTCCGTGTGTGTGTGTGTGTGTGTGTGTGTGTGTGTGTGTGTGTGTGTGTGTGTGTGTGTGGTTGACAGAGATAATTGAGGAGACAGGGCCACTGCTCCAGAATCAGGCTTCTAATGGAAGGTGACAAATTAATTTCTGTCTGGTAATGGCTGAAAATAGAACATTGCTGCCTGCTTGTCTTTTAGGTGCTGATGGAATGTGTGTGTGTGTGTGTGTGTGTTACCGGGGGTCTATGCATGTATGCAGTGTGTATAGAGGTGATGTGCAGATGTGCAGTGTGAGATTGTATAATGCCAGCCTGTGGATTTTGCAGATTGCAAATTGGATGTTTTTTTTTTTTTGCAATTCTCTCTCTCTCTCTCTCTCTCTCTCTGTGTGTGTGTGTGTGTGTGTGTGTGTGAGAACCACTTTGTGTTGTGCGATAGCATTCATAGATCAGCTCCCTGCCAATTTACACTTATGCAGCTGTTTAAATGTTACATTTATAAACTTGATCTAATGCTGGCAGACATTTCTCAGTGTTAAAACTGACTTATCCTCACAGTGAATTATGGGTAACGGTCCCTTTGACAGGAAGAGGCCATTTACTAGCCACTAGTCCCTTCAAATGAAACTCTTAATTATTTCAAGTTAGGATGCTATGTGTGTTTCTTTTTAAATCCCGTAGATATATCTTGTTCCAAAAAGCTCAATGTTGTGATGTCAAGTTGGTTTCCAGATAAAAACAAATAATCTGAAGTCTTGAAACAAGAAACATGAAAGTGCAGATAGAAATTGAGATTATAACTGCCAAGATTGTTGTAGTTGGCCAGTATATGTGTAAAATATACAGTTTACATGTGTCTTGCTTTATATCTATGCTATATCTAAGCTAACATTCAGTTAATTATATCATTATTGGTGATAAGAGGTTTTAGCGTTTTAACTCTTGCATATGTGGCACACCTGATAGCATTAATCAGAAGCCTGTAAGTGTATGAATGAGCCATGGTGTTACATGCATCAACCAGTCGCTATGCTATCAAAAACACCACCGTTTAAAAAGCTGGCTGGAGGCATTACACACATCACAGAAATCCACATGATTTGTGTGTGTGTGTGTGTGCCTTCATGAGCTTATATTGCCAGACTTGGAGCAATATGCTATAAACTCCTAATATTGATTTCTACATCTCATCTTTTGAGCCATTTCAGAGTAGACAGTCTGCAAATACAGTGAGAGAGAGAGCGAAAGAGAGAGAGAGAGAGAGAGAGAGTGCTCATTTGGCACTCTGTTCTTTACCATATAATGTACGTAATATATTTGTGAGTGGTGTAATCTCTATTTCAAATAAGTGATTTTGTAAAATAGTATACTAAATGCAGTATTTACAAATGTAAGTTCCAAGCGTATTATCATCTGCCATAACTTCCCAATTTCTGCTACAATAACACCTTCTACTATGAGGTATTGTGAATATGAAAAAAATTATTTCTGTTGTTCAAGATGGCTGTCCCTGTAACCTTACTACATTCAACTATATGCTAATTTGCTAATTTTTATATACTACAGCTACACTGGCCCCTTTCAGCTTTGGTATCAACATCCATCTTTGGTGATCAGATCACAATTAGACCGTGCTAAATACAGGAGTTTACTGTGATCCAGTCACTCAGACCATTTTGCAAGGTGGTCTGGGACACATCTAGGACACATGGGATAAATTACATTTGTGGTGTGAATGGTGATGCATCCTGCTGCGTCTCAGACAATAATGGTTGTAATTTGAATTGCCATAGCCTTCCTGTGAGCTTCAACCAGTCTGGCCACCTCCTCCTACCTCTCTCATCAACAAGGTGCTTCCACCCACAGAACTGGATGAGTTTGGTTTTAGAAAACAACAGGAGATCAGCTGTTTCTGAAATACTCAAACTAGCCCAACAATGCCACAAGTCACTGAGATCACGTTTTTCCTCATTTTGATGTTCGATGTGAACTGAAGCTCTTGATCTGTATCTGAATGATTGTACGCATTGCACTGCTGCCACAGGATTGGCTGACTGGATAATTGCATGAATGAGCAGGTGTATTGGTGTGGCAGATAAAGTGGCTGGTGAATGTATGTATTCATACAAGACCATTTTAATACCTTGCTGAAATAATTATTTAGGAAAATGTGTTTTAATACTGATTCATTAAGAAATATTTTATGATGTCACTCGAATATTGCATAATATTGCATTTTGCACTGATGGTCTTGATGTTGCTAGGTGGTATAGTGGTAAAGCATTCAGATTACTCTCATTAGTATTTATGCCAAATGTTGTGAATTGTGGAATATATGCTGAGAGCAGCACTGCGTTGTTGCACTGTTAAAACACAAATGTGTGCATGTGGCAATGGTAATCAAATCCCCCAAAGTCCTCCAGTCTTTAATTAACTGTTATAGATTGGGATGTATATGCAAAAGCAGCTGTATTTTAAAGCCGATCACATCATCTCCTAACCTCACACGTCAATACAGGATTCTCATGGGGTTGTAGAGCTCCCTGTCCTCTGTGTATGTGTGTGTGTGTGTGTGTGTGTGTGGATGAGCACATGCATGTTAAAGATGTGATTAATTCTTAATTGACAGTCTGATTGTGAAAGTGTGTAGCTAATGCAAGTTTTATGCCTCCCGCTTTCAAGCCCAAACTGCTGTGTCAATGCTTTTTCGTTTGCCTAAATTATTTATCTGTTTTGGTGCATGACTTCAGCCTTCAGCAGGGAGAGAAAGAGAGAGAGAGAGAGAGAGAGAGAGAGATAGGCTTCACATAGTCGGGATGAAAGAGGATTGGGGTACAATGAGGAGACACATGAGATAAGATGTAGATAAGATGAATCAGCTTTCATGTGTATCTGTGTGCAGCTGGAGGTTCTATCTGTCTATCTATCTATTTATCTATCTATCTATCTATCTATCTGTCTGTCTGTCTGTCTGTCTCTCCTTCTGTCTGTCTCTCTGTCTGTCTTCATGGGGGGTTGAATGAGCAGTAAACCTGGGAGCCATAAAAAGAAGACTGGAGAGTGGAGAGTGGGATGTGAAAAGAGAGAGAGCGAGGAGGGATGGAGGGAAAGATCGTCTCGGTTATTTTTGTGTGGTGTATGTTACTCCAAGGCATACACTGCTAGCTTCTCTTCTCTTCTCTTCTCTTCTCTTGTCTTCTCTTCTCTTCTCTTCTCTTCTCTTCTCTTCCAGCTAATGGTGAATAAAGCTTTTAATGACTCATAATGGCCTCCGTGCT